>NC_060254.1:35569116-35876126 GCF_921293095.1 Ischnura elegans | reverse complement strand
TCGACCACGTCAGGTTATAGCAATTGGACATATTTTATGAAAATTTATATTCGATATAAATCGATAGTTAGCCTGTTATTTTCATTTAATTCGATTGGGATGTAAGACGAATACTAATATGTACACACACTCCAAATTTTACTGGTGTAACTGAAATAGTTATGAAGATATGTCAATTTGAATATTTTCTACAAATATCGAAACGAACTTGTGATGAGAGTGACATCTATCTTGAAAAATACGCAAACGAATTCATACTTTTATTATGTTCTCCATTTCTATTCATTCCTTTCATCCACTATCTATTACTTTCTCAACTTTCCCCGTGGATGCTAAATTCTACCTGGTATAGCAATTCAATATTTTTAAGCAATCGTAGATTCGATATATATCGAATGTATCTCAACTTACAAAATATATTCCCCCAGAGCATTATGAGGAATACCAACATGTACCCATTCACCAAATTTCATTCATGACCTCAAATATTTCTCAAATTATGTCAATATTCGTATTTCATATAATAATTGAATTGAACTTCGATTACACTGACATCTGTACGGCAAAATACTCATAGCTATTGATTCGATTTTCATTATATGGTCATCCACCATCTATTACCATCAAAACTATGCCCTAGGCTGCTTAATTTTAACGTAGTATTGCAATTCGATACATTTGAAGAAAACGCAGATTCGATATATATCGAATGTGAGACGACATACAAAACGTATATCCCCTGTGCGTTATGCCAAATACCAATATGTACCCATTTACCAAATTTCATTCATCTACGTGAAATATCACTCAAGTTATGTCCATATTCCTATTTCTTATTATAATCGAATCGAACATTCGATTACACTGACATCTTAACGGCAAAATGCTCATAGCTATTGATTCGAAATTCATTCTTTGGTCATCCACTATCTCTTACCATCGCACATATGCCCGTGGATGCCGAATCGTATGTGTTATAGCAATTCGATATATTTTCAGAAAACGCAGATTCGATATATATCGAATATGGGACTAAATGCAAAACAAATTTCCCCTGTGCGTTATGAGGAATACTAATATGTACCCATTCACCAAATTTCATTCATGTATCTCAAATATTTCTCAAGTTTTGTCAATATTCGTATTTCATATAATAATCGAATCGAACTTCGATTATAATGACATCTGTATGGTAAAATTCTCATATTTATTTCTTCGAATTCCATTCTATGGTGATCCACTATCTATTTTAATCACAACTATGCCCGTGGATGCTTTATTTTTACGTAGTATAGCAATTCGATATATTTTAAGAAAACGCAGATTCGATATATATCGAATGTAAGACAAAATACAAAACGTATATCCCCTGTGCATGATGCCAAATACCAATATCTACCCATTTACCAAATTTCATTCATCTACCTCAAATACTTCCCAAGTTATGTCAATATTCCTATTTCTTATTATAATCGAATCGAACGTTCGATAACACTGAAATCTGTACGGCAAAATGCTCAAAGCTATTGATTCGAAAATCATTCTATGGTCATCCACTATCTATTACCATCGCACATATGCCCGTGGATGCCAAAATGTATGTGTTATTGCAATTCGATATATTTTAAGAAAACACAGATTCGATATATATCGAATATGGGACTACATACAAAACAAATTTCCCCATTGAATTATGAGCAATACCAATATGTACCAATTTACCAAATTTCATTCATCTACCGCAAATACTTATAAAGTTATCTCAATATTCATTTTAGTTATAATAATCGAATCGAAAATTCGATTATACTGACGCGGGTTCTCTGAAATATCCATGACGTCTGTTTTTTTTTTCAATAGGTTGGTCGTTTTTACATGTAATGCCGGCACAACTTTCCCCCGGAGATGAGTATTCCAATAAGTTATTAACATTCGATAGAAGTAAAGAAAACGTAGGTTCGATATATATCGAAAGTGATGGCCATTATTGGACTAAATTTTATATTTTCATAATAACAATACAATGATGTACCTATCTGCCAAATTTCATAGGCCTAGGTGAAATACTTTGGAAGTTATGCTCTTTTCCATGACACCATTGCAGTAAATTCACCTTCTAAGCCTATGGCCGATGTCAATGTGAAATCCGTATATATAACAAATGACTGTTGCATATGCGATACCGAATACGTAATGAAAAAATCAATACTCAAAAAAGTTAGGCGGTGAGGCTTTACTGGGATCATAACCATGTTAGCCCTCTCCAAATTTCATCCGTATACATGCACGTATGAGATAGGGAAATGCGTGTATATCTTACGGGCACCGACCACCGCCCGTTTGGCGGAGAGGAATGGCGGCGATTGCCGCGGGCTCAAGAAAATAATTTGGGAAAAATTCGGAATGAAATAACTCGTTAAATATTACGAAATCTAAATAAAAATGAAAACCTGGACGTACCGGAGGTACGTTTGTAGGCATGCTTTTTTGAGCTGAATAGCCTAATTTCGAAGCGCCAGCTCTCGAATCGATATTGATCGATCGTCCTATCTCGACAATGTTATTTCGATAATGCTAATAACTCGGAATCTATTCGACATACGAAAATTCCGTGATAGCCAAAAAATCAATTAAAAAATTAGATAAATTGTATTTGGCGGCGACGGTCCTACTACTTTTGCAAGTGGGTCAAAAAAAATTCCAAAGTTGGTCCATAAGAAAAGCATTGTCGATTTTCAAAAATTATTTCGACAGTGATCGAAAGAGTTCGACGAATAACGACGGTACCAAAAAATCGACCAAAAAATCTAGTTTACGTCAGTGGGAGACGATTACCCTGAGACGCCTAGTTATGTCGTAATTAAGGAAAGAGTTTTAGTCCCATAAGGCTGCCATGTTAATTCAAGTCGATATATATCGAAAAGTATCGCACTTTTCTGAATTTTGAGATTTTTCCTCCCGATGAATTTTTTTTAAATTTTACCACCGAAAATTTCATCTCGATCGGCCCGGTAGTTTGGGCTGTGAATTTGTATCAATGAATAAGTGATCAATCGATTTGCAGCTTTAATATATCCAACGAGTATTTTATCGCTTGAATTCTTCAAGCGTGTCGTGGTGGGTAAGGAGATATGGTGGTGTGAATGGTGGCCTGGTCCTGGGTCCATAAGTTGTTGAAAAGTATGAGAAATTCACCATGTCAAAGGTAAAGCCAGTCGATTAATTTTATGAAAACTCATATTTGATATTAATTGGAACTTAGTCTTCATTAATTTCTATTTGACAGCAAGTGGAATACTAATATGTACTCACACACGAAATTTCATGCCTCTATCTGAAATAGTTATGAAGATATGTCAATTTGCATATTTGCTACCATAATCGATTCGAACTAATGAATTAAGTGACATCTGTATTGAAAAATACACAAATCTATTCATACTTTCATCAAAATATCCATACAAATTCATTCTATTCGTCCATTATCTATAAACCTTCTCGAATATGCCCGTGGATACAAAATATTATGTTGTAAAGCAATGTGATACACCTTAAGTAATCGCATTTTCAATATATATCAAATGAGAGACTAAATACAAAACATATGTCCTATGTGCATTTTGAAGAATACCAATATTTACTCATTTACCAAATTTCATTCATCTACCTCAAATACTTTTCAAGTTATGTCAATATTCGTATTTGTTATAATAATCGAATCGATATTTCGAATATACTTACATACATAAAGTAAAATGCTCAGAGATATTGATTAATATTCATTCTATGGTCATCCACTATCTCTCTCCTTCTCAACTATGCCCTTGGATGCCAAAACCTACGTGGTATAGCAAATCGATTCATTTTAAGGAAACGAAGATTCGATATATATCAAATGTGAGGCTACATATAAAACGTATTTACTCTTCGCATAATGAGAAATACCAATATGTACCCATTTACCAAATTTCTTTGATATACCTGAAATACTTATCAAGTTATATCAATATTCGTATTTGCGATATTAATCGAATCGAACTTACGATTATACTGACATCGGTACAGTGAAATACTCATTGCTATTGATTAAAGTTGCGATCTATGGTCATCAAATATCTATTACCATCACAACTATGCCCGTGGATGCTAAATACTATGTGATATAGCAATTCGATATATTTTAATGAAAAGCGGATTCGATATATATCGAATGTGAGACGACATACAAAACGTATTTCCCCTGTGCGTTATGAGGAATACCAATATGTACCCATTCACCAAATTTCATTCATGTATCTCAAATAATTCTCAAGTTATGTCAATATTCGTATTTCATATAATAATCGAATCGAACTTCGATTATAATGACATCTGTATGGTAAAATTCTCATATTTATTTCTTCAAATTTCATTCTATGGTGATCCACTATCTATTTCAATCACAACTATGCCCGTGGATGCTTAATTTTTACGTAGTATAGCAATTCGATACATTTGAAGAAAACGCAGGTTCGATATATATCGATTCTGAGACGACATACAAAACGTATATCCCCTGTTAATTATGCCAAATACCAATATGTACCCATTTACCAAATTTCATTCATCTACCTCAAACACTTCTCAAGTTATGTCAATATTCCTATTTCTTATTATAATCGAATCGAACGTTCGATTACACTGACATATGTGCGGCAAAACGCTCAAAGCTATTGATTCCAAATTCAATCTCTGGTCATCCATTATCTATTACCATCGCGCATATGCCCGTGGATGCCAAATCGTATGTGTTATAGCAATTCGATATATTTTAAGAAAACGCAGATTCGATATATATCGAATGCGAGACAAAATGCAAAACGTATATCCCCTGTGCATGATGCCAAATTCGAATATCTACCCATTTACCAAATTTCATTCATCTACCTCAAATACTTCCCAAGTTATGTCAATATTCCTATTTCTTATTATAATCGAATAGAATGTTCGATAACACTGACATCTTTACGGCAAAATGCTCATAGCTATTGTTCGAAATTCATTCTTTGGTCGTCCACTATCTCTTACCATCGCACATATGCCCGTGGATGCCGAATCGTATGTGTTATAGCAATTCGATATATATTCAGAAAACGCAGATTCGATATATATCGAATATGGGACTACATGCAAAACATATTTCCCCATTGCATTATGAGGAATACCAATATGTACCAATATACCAAATTTCATTGACTTACCTAAAATACTTATCAAGTTATTTCAATATTCATTTTAGTTATAATAATCGAATCGAAAATTCGATTATACTGACATAGGTTCTCGGAAATACGCATGTCATTTGTTTTTTTTCCATTGGTTGGTCGTTTCACATGTTATGCCGGCATAAGTAACTCTCAAGATATGTATTTCAAATAGTTATTAACGTTCGATAGAATTAAAGAAAACGTAGGTTCGATATATATCGAAAGTGATGGACATTATTGGACTAAATTTTATATGGTCATAATAATAATACAATGATGTACCTATTCGCCAAATTTCATTGGCCTAGGTGAAATATTTTGGAAGTTATGCTCTTTTCCGTTACACCATTGCAGTAAATTCACCTTCTAAGCCTATGGCCAATGTCAATGGGAAATCCCTATGTATAACAAATGACTGTTGCATATGCGACACCGAATACGTAATGAAAAAATCAATACTCAAAAAAGTTAGGCGGTGAGGCTTTAATGGGATCATAACCATGTAAGCCCTCTCCAAATTTCATCCGTATACATGCACGTATGAGATAGGGAAATGCGTGTATATCTTACGGGCACCGACCACCGCCCGTTTGGCGGAGAGGAATGGCGGCGATTGCCGCGGGCTCAAGAAAATAATTTGGGAAAAATTCGGAATGAAGTAACTCGTTAAATATTACGAAATCTAAATAAAAATGAAAACCTGGACGTACCGGAGGTACGTTTGTAGGCATGCTTTTTTGAGCTGAATAGCCTAATTTTGAAGCGCCAGCTCTCAAATCGATATTTATCGATCGTCCTATCTCGACAATGTTATTTCGATAATGCTAATAACTCGGAATCTATTCGACATACGAACATTCCGAGATAGCCAAAAAATCAGGTAAAAAATTAGATAAATTGTATTAGGCGGCGATTGTCCAACCACTTTTGAAAGTGGGTAAAAAAAAATTCCAAAGTTGGTCCATAAGAAAAGCATTGTCGATTTTTAAAAATTATTTCGACCGTGATCGTGAGAGATCGATGAAAAACCAAGGTATTAAAAAATTGACCGAAAAATCTAGTTTACGTCAATGGGAGAAGACGTCTCTGGGACTTTTTTTCGCGACGATATTAAGGAAATAGTTTTAGTCCCATAAGGCTGTCATGTTAATTCAACTCGATATATATCGAAATGTATCGCACTTTTCGGAATTTTGAGATTTTTCCTCCCGATGAATTTTTTTTTAATTTTACCACCGAAAATTTCAACTCGATCGGCCAGGTAGTTTGGGCTGTGAATTTGTATCAATCAATAAGTGATCAATCGTTTTGCAGCTTTAATATATCCAACGAGTATTTTATCGCTTGAATTCTTCAAGCGTGTCGTGGTGGGTAAGGAGATATGGTGGTGTGAATGGTGGCCTGGTCCTGGGTCCATAAGTTGTTGAAAAGTATGAGAAATTCACCATGTCAAAGGTAAAGCCAGTCGATTAATTTTATGAAAACTCATATTTGATATTAATTGAAACTTAGCCCATTGTCCTCATTAATTTCTATTTGACAGCAAGTGGAATACTAATATGTACTCACACACGAAATTTCATACCTCTAACTGAAAAAGTTATGAAGATATGTCAATTTGCATATTTGCTACAATAATCGAATCGAACTTATGATTAATGTGACATCTGTATTGAAAAATACGCAAATCTATTCAAACTTTCATCATTATATCCATACGGATTCATTACATTCATCCATTATCTATAATCCTTCTCAAATATGCCCTTGGATACTAAATATTATGATGTAAAGCAATTTGATACATTTTAAGTAATCGCAGATTCGATATATATCGAATGAGAGACTAAATACAAACCAATTTCCTAATTGCATTATGAGGAATACCAATATTTACTCATTTACCAAATTTCATTCATCTACTTCAAATACTTTTCAAGTTATGTCAATATTCGTATTTGTTATAGTAATCGAATCGATATTTCGAATAAACTTATATATATAATGTAATATGCTCATATATATTGATTAATATTCATTCTATGGTAATTCACTATCTCTCACCTTCTCAACTATGCCCGTGGATGCTAAAACCTACGTGGTATAGCAAATCGATACATTTTAAGGAAACGCAGATTCGATATATATCGAATGTTAGACTACATACAAAACATTTTTCTTTATTGGATTAAAAAGAATACCAATATGTACCCATTTACCAAATTTCTTTGATCTACCTGAAATACTTATCAAGTTATATCAATTAACGTATTTGCCGTAATAATCGAATCGAACTAACGATTATACTGACATCGGTACAGTGAAATACTCATTGCTATTGATTAAAGGTGCGTTCTATGGTCATCAAATATCTATTACCATCACAACTATGCCCGTGGATGCTAAATACTATGTGATATAGCAATTCGATATATTTTAATGAAAAGCGGATTCGATATATATCGAATGTGAGACAACATACAAAACGTATTTCCCCTGTGCGTTATGAGGAATACCAATATGTACCCATTCACCAAATTTCATTCATGTATCTCAAATAATTCTCAAGTTATGTCAATATTCGTATTTCATATAATAATCGAATCGAACTTCGATTATAATGACATCTGTATGGTAAAATTCTCATAAATATTACTTCGAATTTCATTCTATGGTGATCCACTATCTATTTCAATCACAACTATGCCCGTGGATGCTTAATTTTTTACGTATTATAGCAATTCGATACATTTGAAGAAAACGCAGGTTCGATATATATCGATTGTGAGACGACATACAAAACGTATATCCCCTTTTCATTATGCCAAATACCAATATGTACCCAATTACCAAATTTCATTCATCTACCTCAAAAACTTCTCAAGTTATGTCAATATTCCTATTTCTTATTATAATCGAATCGAACTTTCGATTACACTGACATATGTGCGGAAAAATGCTCAAGGCTATTGATTCGAAATTCAATCTATGGTCATCCATTATCTATTACCATCGCGCATATGCGCGTGGATGCCAAATCGTATGTGTTTTAGCAATTCGATATATTTTAAGAAAATGCAGATTCGATATATATCGAATGCGAGACAAAATGCAAAACGTATATCCCCTGTGCATGATGCCAAATTCCAATATCTACCCATTTACCGAATTTCATTCATCTACCTCAAATACTTCCCAAGTAATGTCAATATTCCTATTTCTTATTATAATTGAATCGAACGTTCGATAACACTGAAATCTGTACGGCAAAATGCTCATGGCTATTGATTCGAAAATCATTCTATGGTCATCCACTATCTATTACCATCGCACATATGCCCGTGGATGCCGAATCGTATGTGTTATAGCAATTCGATATATTTTAAGAAAACGCAGATTCGATATATATCGAATATGGGACTACATGCAAAACATATTTCCACATTCCATTATGAGGAATACCAATATGTACCAATTTACCAAATTTCATTCATCTACCACAAAAACATGTCAAGTTATCTCAATATTCATTTTAGTTAAAATAATCGAATCGAATAATTCGATTATACTGACATAGGTTCTCGGAAATACGCATGTCGTTTGTTTTTTTTTCCATTGGTTGGTCGGTTCACATGTTATGCCGGCACAACTATCCCCGGAGTTGAGTATTCCAATAAGTTATTAGCATTCGATAAAATCCAAGAAAACGTAGTTTCGATATATATCGAAAGTAATGACCAGTAAAGGACTACATTTTATATGGTCAAATGCACAATATAATGATGTACCGTTTCGCCAAATTTCATAGGCTTAGGTGAAATACTTTGGAAGTAATGCGCATTTCCGTTTCACCATAGCAGCAAAGTCACCTTCTAAAGCATGGGCCCATGTCAATGCAAAATCCGTATACATAACAAATGAGTGTCGCCTATGCGATACTGGTTTGATAATGAAAAAATCAATACTATAAAAAGTTATGCCGTGAGGCTTTACTGGGTATAGTTCTGTCAGCCCTCCGCAAATTTCACCCGCCTAAATACATGAATGGGATAGGGAAATGCGTGTATTTCTTCCGGAGACCGACCACCGCCCGTTTGGCGGAGAGGAATGGCGGCGATTGCCGCGGGCTCAAGAAAATAATTTGGGAAAAATTCGGAATGAAATAACTCGTTAAATATTACGAAATCTAAATAAAAATGAAAACCTGGACGTACCGAAGGTACGTTTGTAGGCATGCTTTTTTGAGCTGAATAGCCTAATTTTGAAGCGCCAGCTCTCAAATCGATATTTATCGATCGTCCTATCTCGACAATGTTATTTCGATAATGCTAATAACTCGGAATCTATTCGACAAACGAAAATTCCGAGATAGCCCAAAAATCAGGTAAAAAATTAGATAAATTGTATTTGGCGGCGACGGTCCTACTACTTTTGCAAGGGGGTCAAAAAAAATTCCAAAATTGGTCCATAAGAAAAGCATTGTCGATTTTCAAAAATTATTTCGACAGTGATCGAAAGAGTTCGAGGAAAAACGAACTTACCAAAAAATCGACCATAAAATCTAGTTTATGTCAATGGGAGACGATTACCCTGAGACGCCTAGTTATGTCGTAATTAAGGAAACAGTTTTAGTCCCATAAGGCTGCCATGTTAATTCAAGTCGATATATATCGAAATGTATCGCACTTTTCGGAATTTTGAGATTTTTCCTCCCGATGAATTTTTTTTTAGTTTCACCACCGAAAATTTCAACTCGATCGACCCGGTAGTTTGGGCTGTGAATTTGTATCAATGAGTCAATTGTTAATCAATTTGCAGCTATTATATATCCAACGAGTATATAATGCTTGAATTCTTCAAGCGTGTTAGTGAAAGGTGTGGAGATAGTGTTGTGTCACAAGAAGCTTAATCCGGGGTCCATAAGTTGTTAAAAAGTTCGAAAATTCCACCATGTCAAGTTGAAGTAATTCGACATAAATTATGAAAACGCATAATCAATATATATCGACAGTTAGCCCATTACCTTCATTGTTTTCTATTGGGAAGTAAGTAGTATACCAACACGTACCCACACTACAAATATCATTGTTCTAACGGAAATAGTTTTGAAGATATGTCAATTTGATTATTAGCTACAGTAATCAATCGAAGTTATGAGTAAAGTTACATCTGTGTATAAAAAATAGGCAAATGATTTCATATTTTCAGTATGTTACTCATTTCTATTCATTCTATCCATCCACTATCTATAACCTTCTAAACTATGCTCGTGGCTGCTACGTGTTATAGCAATTCGATACATTTTAAGGAAGCGCAGATTCGATATATGTCGAATGAGAGATTACATACAAAACATTTTTCATATGTGCATTAAGAGGAACACCAATAGGTACCCATTTACCAAATTTCTTTGATCTACCTGAAATACTTATCAAGTTATATTAATATACGTATTACCCGTAAAATCGAATCGAACTTACGATTATACTGACATCTGTACAGTGGAATACTCATCACTATTGATTAGAGTTTCGTTCTATGGTCATTTTATATCTATTATCATCACAACTTTGCCCGTGGATGCTAAATTCTATGTTATATAGGTTTTCGATATATTTGAAGGAAAAGAGGATTCGATATATATCGAAAGTCAATAGACATACAAAACGTATTTCTTCAGCGCGTTTTGTAGATTACCAATATGTACCCATTTACCAAATTTCTTTGATCTACCTTAAATACTTATCAAGTTATATTAATATACGTATTTGCCGTAATATTCGAATCGAACTTACGATTATACTGACATCTGTACGGTGAAATACTCATCGCTATCGATAAGAGTTTCGTTCTATGGTCATATAATATCTTTTACCATCACAACTATGCCCGTGGATGCAAATTTTAATGTGATACAGCTATTCGATACATTTTAAGGAAACGCTGATTCGATATATATCGAATTTGAGACGACATACAAAACGTAATTCCTCTTCGCGTTATGTAGAATACCAATATGTACCCATTTATCAAATTTCATTCATCTACTTCAAATACTTCTCAAGTTATGTCAATATGCGTATTTAAGATAACAATCGAATTGAACTTTCGATTATACTGACATCTGCATGGTAAATATCTCATAGCTATTGTATCGAATTTTATTCTATGGTCATCCACTCTCTATTACCATAAAAACTATGACCGTGGATGCTTAATTTTAACGTGGTAATTCAATTCGATACCTTTGAAGAAAACGTAGATTCGATATATATCGAATGTTAGACGACATAACAAACGTATTTCCCCTGCCCGTTTTGTTGACTACCAATATGTACCCATTTACCAAATTTCATTCATCTACTTCAAATACTTCTCAAGTTATGTCAATATTCGTATTTCATATAATAATCGAATCGAACTTCGATTACACTGACATCTATACGGCAAAATTCTCGTAGCTATGGATTCAAAATTCATTCTATGGTCATTCACTATCTAATACCATAACAACTATGCCCGTGGATGCTTAATTGTTCATGGTATAGCAATTCGATACATTTGAAGAAAACGCAGATTCGATATATATCGAATGTGAGACGACATACAAAACTTATATCCCCTGTGCATTATACCAAATGCCAATATGTACCCATTTACCAAATTTCATTCATCTAAGTGAAATAGTTCTCAAGTTATGTCCATATTCCTATTTCTTATTATAATCGAATCGAACGTTCGATTACACTGACATCTGTACGGCAAAATGCTCATAGCTATTGCTTTGAAATTCATTGTATCGTCATCCACTATCTCTTACCATCGCACATATGCCCGTGGATGCCGCATCGTATGTGTTATAGCAATTCGATATATTTTAAGAAAACGCAGATTCGATATATATCGAATGTGAGACACAATACAAAACATATATCCCCTGTGCATGATGCCAAATACCAATATCTACCCATTCACCAAATTTCATTCACCTACCTCAAATACTTCCCAAGTTATGTCAATATTCCTATTTCTTATTATAATCGAATCGAACGTTCGATAACACTGAAATCTGTACGGCAAAATTCTCATAGCTATTGATTCGAAAATCATTCTATGGTCATCCACTATCTATTACCATCGCACATATGCCCGTGGATGCCGAATGGTATGTGTTATAGCAATTCGATATATTTTAAGAAAACGCAGATTCGATATATATCGAATAAGGGACTACATACTAAACAAATTTCCCCATTGAATTATGAGCAATACCAATATGTACCAATTTACCAAACTTCATTCATCTACCAAAAAAACTTGTCAAGTTATCTCAATATTCATATTAGTTAAAATAATCGAATCGAATAATTCGATTATACTGACATAGGTTCTCGGAAATACGCATGTCATTTGTTTTTTTTCCATTGGTTGGTCGGTTCACATGTTATGCCGGCACAACTATCCCCGGAGATGAGTATTCCAATAAGTTATTAGCTTTCGATAGAATTAAAGAAAACGTAGTTTCGATATATATCGAAAGTTATGACCAGTACTGGACTACATTTTATATGGTCAAATGCACAATACAATGATGTACCGTTTCGCCAAATTTCATAGGCCTAGGTGAAATACTTTGGAAGTTATGCGCATTTCCGTTTCACCATAGCAGAAAAGTCACCTTCTAAAGCATGGGCCCATGTCAATGCAAAATCCGTATACATAACAAATGAGTGTCGCCTATGCGATACTGGTTTCGTAATGAAAAAATCAATACTTTAAAAAGTTATGCCGTGAGGCTATACTGGGTATAGTCCTGTCAGCCCTCCGCAAATTTCACCCGCCTAAATACATGAATGGGATACGGAAATGCGTGTATTTCTTCCGGAGACCGACCACCGCCCGTTTGGCGGAGAGGAATGGCGGCGATTGCCGCGGGGTCAAGAAAATAATTTGGGAAAAATTCGGAATGAAATAACTCGTTAAATATTACGAAATCTAAATAAAAATGAAAACCTGGACGTACCGGAGGTACGTTTGTAGGCATGCTTTTTTGAGCTGAATAGCTTAATTTTGAAGCGCCAGCTCTCAAATCGATATTTATCGATCGTCCTATCTCGACAATGTTATTTCGATAATGCTAATAACTCGGAATCTATTCGACATACGAAAATTCCGAGATAGCCAAAAAATCAGGTAAAAAATAAGAATAAACGTATTAGGCGGCGAACGACGTACTATTTTTGCAAGTGGGTCAAAAAAAAATCCAAAGTTGGTCCATAAGAAAAGCATTGTCGATTTTTAAAAATTCATTCCTTAACGATCGATAGATTTGTGCGAATGATCGAGGTATCAAAAAATCAGCCAAAAAATCTTGTTTACGTCAGTGGGAGATGATTACCCTGAGACGCCTAGTTATGGCGTAATTAAGGAATTAACTTTAGTCCCATAAGGCTGCCATGTTAATTCAAGTCGATATATATCGAAATGTATCGCACTTTTCGGAAATTTGAGATTTTTCCTCCCGATGAATTGTTTTTTAGTTTAACCACCGAAAATTTCAACTCGATCGACCCGGCAGTTTGGGCTGTGAATTTGTATCAATCAGTCAGTGATAAACCAATTTGCAGCTTTTATATATGTAAACGAGTCGATTGGGTGCTTGAATTCTTCAAGCGGGTAATTAGGGAGGTGGGAACATTGTTGTGTCACGTGTTGTCGAGTAATGGGTCCAAAAGTGTTTCAAATATTCAAAAATTTCCCTGCCGTTTTTTTTTAAATGGGAAAGGAACCTAATTGTTTACTTTTAAAATTATTTGTTATTTTCATTATGATTTCATTTGACGGATAGTTCTTTATTTGAATAGGGTAAGTTTAGAACTGAGACATAATTGGAATAAGGTTTTTAAAATTTCAAGACAGGGATGATTTTGTGGTTATTTTTCAACTCTTAAAGTCCAAAAGCGTTGTGATAAGCGAAACTTGAAAATGAAACGCAGATTCCTTAGATAAATATATAAAGATTTACCACTCGAAAAACATATGTCCATAGTGCAGTGTGTAAAATACTAAATTGTAACGATTCCCCAAATTTCTTTGGTACTAAAAAATGGTTATTCTCAAGATATTCCAATTTGAAAAAAATAGCTTTGGCATATTTGCTATCATTATCGTATCGAATTATCAAGTACACTGACACGTGTATTGAAAATTCGCAATCCTGTTCCAGTCTTCGATCATCAACCCTAAAATTCCTGGTCAACTATGTACGTGATTAGAAAATCCTGTATGTAATACCGATTCGATATATTTTAAGAAAAATCATATTCAATATATATAGATCGTGAGACAACACGCAAAGCATATTTCCATTGGGCATTGTGAGGAAGACCAAGATGTACCCAATCACCAAGTGTCATTGGTCCAACGTAAATACTAATCATGTTATGCCATTTCGAGTTCTTGCTACAATTATCGAATCGATCTTTCGATAAAACTGCAATCTGCACTGTAATATCCGCAATGCCGTGGATTTTAATTCCAGTTAATAGAAATCTTCACTATATTTCCTGGTCAACTATGTCCTTGGATGTAAAATCCTATATGTTATAGCAATTCGATATATTTAAGAAAAAGTAGATTCGATATATATCGAACGTGAGACTAAACACAAACAATATTTCAATTGGGCATTGTGAAGAATCCCAAGATGTACCCATTAACAAAATTTCATTGGTGCAACGTATATAATAATCAAAATATGCTAATTTCAGCATTTGCTATAACTATCGAATCGATCTTTCGATTATACTGACACCTGAACTGTAAAATCCGCAACGATATTGATTTTATTTCCACGCTATGGTCATCTTCTATATAACTGCTGGTCAACAATGCCCGTGGGTGTAAAATCCTAAATGTTATAGCTATTCGATATAATTTGTGAAAAAGCAGATTCGATATGTATCGAATGTGAGACTACATGCAAAACATATTTCCATTGGGCAATGTGAGGAATACCAAGATGTACCCATTCACCAATTTTCATTGGTCCAACGTATATACTAATCCAGTTATGCCAATTTGCGTTTTTGCTACAATAATCGATTCGATCTTTCGATTATACTGACATCTGTAATGTAAAATCCGCAATGACATTTTTTTTATATCCAGTCTATGGTCATCTACTATATAATTCCTGGTCAACAATGCCCGTGGGTGTAAAATCCTATATGTTATAGCTATTCGATATAAATTGTGAAAAAGCAGATTCGATATATATCGAATGTGAGACTACATGCAAAACATATTTTCATTGGATATTGTCAGGAATAAAAAGATGTACCCATTCACCAAATTTCATTGGTCAAACGGAAACACTATTGAAGTTATGCCAATTAACGTATTTGCTAGAATAATCGAATCGATTCTTCGATCATACTGACATCTGTACTTTAAAATCCGCATTGCTTTTGGTTTAACTTACAGTCTATGGGTATCTACTATATAATTCCTGGTCAACTATGTCCTTGGATGTAAAATCCTATGTGTTATAGCAATTCGATATATTTTAATAAAAATTATATTCGATATATATCGAGCGTGAGACTACATACAAAACAAATTTCCATTGGGCATTGTGAGGAATACAAAGATGTACCCATTCACCAAATTTCATTGGTCCAACGGAAACACAATAGAAGTTATGCCAATTAACGTATTTGCTATAATAATCGAATCGATTTTTCGATCATACTGACATCTGTACTTTAAAATTCGCAATGTTTTTGGTTTAATTTCTGGTCAATGGGTATCTACTATATATTTCCTGGTCTACTATGTCCTTAGATGTAAAATCCTATATGCTATAGCAATTCGATATATTTTAAGAAAAAGTAGATTCGATATATATCGAGCGTGAGACTATATACAAAACATGTTTCCATTGCGCATTGTGAGGAATACTATGATGTACCAATTCACTGAATTTCATTGGTCCAACGTATACACTTATCATTTAATGCCAATTTCCGTATTTGCTATAAAAATCGAATCGTACATTCGACTATACTGCCACCTGTATTGAAAAATTCGCATCCTATTGATAACCCCTCCATGCGATGGCCATACCCTTATCCCTCTCTTCTCTACTATCCCCGCTTTCAAAATTTCGCCTATGTTCTTATATTGGTGACGTATGTAGGGCGATGCGTGTATTTCTTACGGGGACCTAATACAAAAAGATATAAATTCATATTGATATATCTTCGTTGGGAAACAATACTCATCTAAATAATTTATGTGTACGCATAATTCATTTCTTCCCTTACATATTTTTATAATTTTTATCCCCGTAACTATGTAAATAGGTCTGAAAAATTGCTCAATCGAATGCAACCTTTTATCGATCATAACTTCGACTGTAATCGCTCGATTCGCTTGATTTAACTTTTGTCGAAGAAAAGACATTAACAGTAGTATTATATATGACTTTCACATTCATGCCTTGATTTAGAAAAAAGTTATTAGCGATTTAAGCGTAACCAAGGAGATTGGTATCGATATAACTCGCACATGAATCGATCGAGCGAAATGGTCATCATTGCAAAAGTTGACCATTGTGATAAAAGTATTACTCTGAAAATTTCATTTCTCTAGCTTAAACGGTTGCTAAGATATTCAAGATTGCATGCTCCACAAAAAAATGGCGACAATGATTTTTCGCGTGCAGGACATTTTTCGGAATTTAATTATGAATAACCCAAGAGGGATACGGAGAAAGTGAGCTCAAACGTGAGGGTTCGGAGAACCCTCTAACGGTTTTTCCTAAAGAGTCCTAATTTTCATATGGCACATGTCTCAAGGCTGAAATCCGAGTTTGAAAATTCGCCCATCACGACAATGTTAAATCGAAATCGTTTATTCCTCGGAATTGTATCGACGTACGAAAATTTTAAGATAGCCAAAAAATTAACCAAAGAATTATCTAACTTTTTGGCAAAGGAATTTGTCGTACAATTATTGGAAGTTGGTCAAAAAAATTCCCAAAGTTTTCCCATAAGAAAAGCATTGAGAGCATTCAAACAGTAATAAAAAATACTAAATATCAATTCGTCGCTATGACAACCACACCAAAAAATCGACCAAAAAATCTAGTCCATGTCCATTGAATATCATGTTCCTCGGAAGTTTAAAAGTACAAAATAAATGCGAAAAAGTCGTAGTCCCATAAGGCTCCCATGTTAATTCAAGTCGATATATCTCGAAAACTAATCGACTTTTTCAACTTTTCAGATTTTTCCTCCCGATGAATTTTTTTTTACTTTTACGTCCAAAGTTCCATATACCCACAAATATCACAGTTTGGGCTACTAATTTGTGTCAATCACACAATCAATCAATTAGTTTCCCACTTTATATATGCTAACGAGTCGATTGGGTGCTTGAATTCTTCAAGCGGGTAATTAGGAGGGTGGGAACATTGTTGTGTCACGTGTTGTCGAGCATTGTGTCCATAAGTGTTAAAAATATTCAAAAATTTGCCTGCCGGTTTTTGATAGGGTAAGACACTTAATTGTTTATTTTTAAAATTATTTGTTATTGTCAATATGATTTCATTTGACGGATAGTTCATTATTTGAATAGGCTAAGTTTAGCATTGAGACATAATTGGAATAAGGTTTTTAAAATTTCAAGACAGTGATGATTTTGTGGTTATTTTTCAACTCTTAAAGTCCAAAAGCGTTGTGATAAGCGAAACTTGAAAATGAAACGCAGATACGTTAGATAAATATATAAGGATATACCACTCGCAAAACATATGTCCATAATGCAGTGTGTAAAATACTAAATTGTAACGATTCCTCAAATTTCTTTGGTACTAAAAAATAGTTATTCTCAAGATATTCCAATTTGAAAAAAATAGCTTTGGCATATTTGCTATCATTATCGTATCGAATTATCAAGTATACTGTTTTGAAAATTCGCAATCCTGTTCCAGTCTTCGATCATCAACCCTAAATTTCCTGGTCAACTATGTACGTGGATAGAAAATCCTGTATGTAATAACGATTCGATATATTTTAAGAAAAAGCATATTCAATATATATAGATCGTGAGACTACACGCAAAGCATATTTCCATTGGGCATTGTGAGGAAGACCAAGATGTACCCATTCACCAAATTTCATTGGTCAAACGGATACAATAATCAAGTTATGCCAATTTAAATATTTGCTTAAATAATCAAATCGATTTTTCAATTATACTGACATCAGTACTGTTAAATCCGCGATGCTATTGGTTTAACTTCCAGTGTATGGGTATCTACTACATAATTCCTGGTCAACTATGTCCTCGGATGTAAAATCCTACATGTAATAGCAATTCGATATATTTTAAGAAAAAGTAAATTCGATTTATATCGAACGTGAGACTATAAACAAAAAATATTTCAATTGGGCATTGTGAGGAATACCAAGATGTACCCATTTACCAAGTGTCATTGGTCCAACGTAAATACTAATCATGCTATGCCAATTCGCGTATTTGCTACAATTATGGAATCGATCTTTCGATAAAACTGCAATCTGCACTGTAATATCCGCAAAGCCGTGGATTTTAATTCCAGTTAATAGAAATCTTCTCTATATTTCCTGGTCAACTATGTCCTTGGATGTAAAATCCTATGTGTTATAGCAATTCGATATATTTTAAGAAAAAGTAGATTCGATATATATCGAACGTGAGACTAAACATAAACAATATTTCAATTGGGCATCGTGAGGAATCCCAAGATGTACCCATTCACAAAATTTCATTGGTGCAACGTATATACCAATCAAAATATGCTAATTTCAGCATTTGCTATAACTATCGAATCGATCTTTCGATTATACTGACATCTGTACTGTAAAATCCGCAAAAATATCGATTTTATTTCCACGATATGGTCATCTTCTATATAATTACTGGTCAACAATGCCCGTGGGTGTAAAATCCTAAATGTTATAGCTATTCGGTATAATTTGTGAAAAAGCAGATTCGATATGTATCGAATGTGAGACTACATGCAAAACATATTTCCATGGGTCAATGTGAGGAATACCAAGATGTACCCATTCACCAATTTTCATTGGTCCAACGTATTTACTAATCCAGTTATGCCAATTTGCGTATTTGCTAAAATAATCGATTCGATCTTTCGATTATACTGACATCTGTAATGTAAAATCCGCAATGACATTTTTTTAATATCCAGTCTATGGTCATCTTCTATATAATTGCTGGTCAACAATGCCCGTGGGAGTAAAATCCTATATGTTATAGCAATTCGATATAAATTATGAAAAAGCAGATTCGATATATATCGAATGTGAGACTACATGCAAAACATATTTTCATTGGGCATTGTGAGGAATACAAAGATGTACCCATTCACAAAATTTCATTGGTCAAACGGAAATACTATTGAAGTTATGCCAATTAACATATTTGCTATAATAATCGAATCGATTTTTCGATCATACTGACATCTGTACTGTAAAATCCGCAATGCTATTGGTTTAATTTCTGGTCTATGGGTATCTACTATATATTTCCTGGTCTACTATGTCCTTAGATGTAAAATCCTATATGCTATAGCAATTCGATATATTTTAAGAAAAAGTAGATTCGATATATATCGAACGTGAGACTAAACATAAACAATATTTCCATTTGGCAATGTGAGGAATACCAAGATGTACCCATTCACCAATTTTCATTGGTCCAACGTATTTACTAATCCAGTTATGCCAATTTGCGTATTTGCTAAAATAATCTATTCGATCTTTCGATTATACTGACATCTGTAATGTAAAATTCGCAATGACATTTTTTTTATATCCAGTCTATGGTCATCTACTATATAATTCCTGGTCAACAATGCCCGTGGGTGTAAAATCCTATATGTTATAGCTATTCGATATAAATTATGAAAAAGCAGATTCGATATATATCGAATGTGAGACTACATGCAAAACATATTTTCATTGGGCATTGTGAGGAATACAAAGATGTACCCATTCACAAAATTTCATTGGTCAAACGGAAATACTATTGAAGTTATGCCAATTAACATATTTGCTATAATAATCGAATCGATTTTTCGATCATACTGACATCTGTACTGTAAAATCCGCAATGCTATTGGTTTAATTTCTGGTCTATGGGTATCTACTATATATTTCCTGGTCTACTATGTCCTTAGATGTAAAATCCTATATGCTATAGCAATTCGATATATTTTAAGAAAAAGTAGATTCGATATATATCGAGCGTGAGACTATATACAAAACATGTTTCCATTGCACATTGTGAGGAATACCATGATGTACCAATTCACTAAATTTCATTGGTCCAACGTATACACTTATCATTTTATGCCAATTTGCGCATTTGCTATAAAAATCGAATCGTACATTCGACTATACTGCCACCTGTATTGAAAAATTCGCATCCTTTTGATAACCCCTCCATTCTATGGCCATACCCTTATCCCTCATTTCTCTACTATCCCCGCTTTCAAAATTTCGCCTATGTTCTTATATTGGTGACGTATATAGGGCGATGCGTGTATTTCTTATGGGGAACTAATACAAAAAGATATAAATTCATATTGATATATCTTCGTTAGGAAACAATACTCATCTAAATAATTTATGTGTACGCATAATTCATTTCTTCCCTTACATATTTTTATGATTTTTATCCCCGTAACTATGTAAATAGGTCTGAAAAATGGCTCAATCGAATGCAACCTTTTATCGATCATAACTTCGACTGTAATCGCTCGATTCGCTTGATTTAACTTTTGTCGAAGAAAAGACATTAACAGTAGTATTATATATGACTTTCACATTCATGCCTTGATTTAGAAAAAAGTTATTAGCGATTTAAACGTAACCAAGGAGATTGGTATCGATATAACTCGCACATGAATCGATCGAGCGAAATGGTCATCATTGCAAAAGTTGACCATTGTGATAAAAGTATTACTCTGAAAATTTCATTTCTCCATCTTAAACGGTTGCTAAGATATTCAAGATTGCATGCTCCACAAAAAAATGGCGACAATGATTTTTCGCGTGCAGGACATTTTTCGGAATTTAATTATGAATTAACCAAGAGGGTTACGGCGAAAGTAAGCTCAAACGTGAGGGTTCGGAGAACCCTCTAACGGTTTTTCTTGGAGATTCCAAATTTTCATATGGCACATGTCTCAAGGCTGAAATCCGAGTTTGATAATTCGCCCATCACGACAATGTTAAATCGAAATCGTTTATTCCTCGGAATTGTTTCGACGTACGAAAATTTTAAGATAGCCAAAAAATTAACCAAAGAATTATCTAACTTTTTGGCAAAGGAATTTGTCGTGCGATTATTGCAAGTTGGTCAAAAAAATTCCTAAAGTTTTCCCATAAGAAAAGCATTGAGAGCATTCAAACAGTAATAAAAAATACTAAATATCAATTCGGCGCTATGGCAACCACACCAAAAAATCGACCAAAAAATCTAGTCCATGTCCATTGAATATCATAATCCTAGGACGTTTAAAAGTACGAAATAAAAGCGATAAAGTCGTAGTCCCATAAGGCTCCCATGTTAATCCAAGTCGATATATCTCGAAAACTAATCGACTTTTTCAACTTTTCAGATTTTTCCTCCCGATGAATTTTTTTTTACTTTTACGTCCAATATTCCATATACCCACACCTATCACAGTTTTGGCTACTAATTTGTGTCAATCACCCAATCAATCAATTACTTTCCCACTTTATATATGCGCAGCATACGCAATAACGAGCTGTAGGTGGTCTCTAAGGTCATAGGACCAGAATTCAGCCACCATCAAATAAAAAAATGTATCCCAAAAAAGAAAATAACGGTGCAGTAACATTACACAGTATTATTACAGTGTTTTGAAAACAACTACAAAATAAATGTTCAATTATTTCTTGAGAGGCAAGCCAGTCTTAGGCAAGCCTTAACATTTTATTTGAGGATTCAATTTTTTTTATTTAAACGGGCAATAAATGAAATTACCATTAGACCCATGTAAAGAAAACAACGTTTATAAAATGTTAACCACTAAAATGAGCAACAAAACGTAACGATTCTGATGGAAATAAAATCAAGGCCTTCAATATTACTCGTTACTGAGAAAATTATTGCAAAATCTGACGCTAAAAACAGCAATTTTCTTAAATATGCAGCTGAAATGTACCTGAAAAAAGGGTAAATTGAGAAAAAAATATTTGCACTTATAGATGAAGCAGAGAAATGCATTGTTTTTTTTTTAATAAATCGGTCAATCTATTTTATCTACATCATTCTTCGGTAGCACCACATTTCGAATGCTTCCACTCTTGACTTCTCTGCTGCTGTCAATGTCCAAGCCTCGCTTCCATAGAGAAGCATTCACATATGTAGCATAGGATAAATTGTTTCATTACTTGTATGCTTCTATTCACAGCTGTAAGAAGATTCTTCTTTTTGTAGAAAACCCTCTTCGCCTGCGCTATTCTACTGACTATTTCTTTCTTGCTTCGTCCATTGTTGATAATTCGGCTTCCTAGGTAATTATTATAAATGTAAAAACTAACTCATCGTAGAGCTGTTGTGGGAACTCAACGTAGAGGGAAAATTTTTTTTCTGGACCAAATTCCTCAATTCAAAACCTAGTTTTTTGATCCAATACGACGACTACGCCATTGGAACACTAAAAGCCGAGATCTAGCGTTGCCCGTACCCGAAGCGCCCAAGCCAACGGCGAACTGTCGTCCTGCGAACTGCAACCACATTCATTTCTCCATTAAGGAGGGATTTATCGCTTCTTTCCATCGTCCGGACCCGATTCTCTTTTTGTGAACCCCACACTACCTACCCCCCTCTTCAACGGAACCTTTGTCTGTACCCCCAGCTCTTAACTTTTCCACAGAGACTTTCCCCGGCCCGGTGCAGATGCTCTAAATGTTTTAATCATGAGATAACCGAGGGCGTAAATTTCCGGGCCAAGAATTATGCTGCTGGTTTGTTCAAGTTGTCGCATTTGCTTATGATTTCCTCAGTGTCGTCGAGTGATTTCGTTTTCCATTTCCTGATTTCAGTTACTGCTTTATGGTTGAGCTGCGACTGTGTGCAATTTTTGGCATCCTTCTCAAAATATTCCCCTCATTAATTCTCACATAAACCTCGCCTCTGAGATACGAATTCGTAAGGTCTATTTTATGGTCAAATTAAAATGTTCAAATTGAATTTGAGAATGGTGAAAAAACTGTCACAAAGTAAACAGCTTCCATTTCATGTTTTCACTGCCAAAAAAACTGCTTATTAATTTGGAACTATAATAAATTATTTGAATCTTTCAGATAATTAAATACATTTATTTTAATCCGATAAATACATTTTTGGTATAGTAATTTGAAAAAATAGAGCTACAAAAAAGTAGTTCAAACGTTTTTTTTAATGCGTGTGTTTTCCCATAGTACGTAACTTATGGCTGTTCTATTCATTCTTTGACCGTTCCATCTTTTGCGATCTGTTTTCCACAGTAATCTCTACTGATTCTAGTATATATTTTCAAAATTGAGTTCATTACTTTCTACCACCCTCTGTCAAGCCCCAAATCAATAAAAAATGTTTTCTCCTTCTTAAATCTGACTCTTCATGTAAAAGTGGTTCCATCCTTTGCTATTACTGAAAGATATGAGATCATTTTCCTATATTTCTTAACTTATACACAATAAAAGTATTGGAACCAGTCCCTGACCATCACTTAGCGATAATTTCTGTCCGCATTACTCCGTCACGAATTCAAAAATAAAATTATTATTAGGAACCTACATTTTTACTTGAATGAACGTAGAGGATATATTTTCTATTTCATTTTTGATATTCTCTTTTTCTTTCTGCGGAGTCTTATCTACACCTGATATGCCTAAGGCCATAATGAAAATTTTTCATTGTTAAGAGTTTTGCGTAAAATTATGCTAGTTCACGACATCATTTTTTAAATATTAAGTATTGTAACGGTTCAAACCGCGAGAACCGCCCGCTCGCCTCCCGTTCGATATCTCCCCGTACATGTGATTGTTAACTCTCCACTCCCCCAAAATAGAAAATTGCCCCAACGGAGACTTACCGTTTCCGGGCTTAAAATCAAGTTCCCCAATTGTTCGTGCCTGCACGCACACTCACTTACAACAGGATTTAAGGAAATCGTGGCAATAGCAAAACAAATAACTTCAATGACATCCCTTTTACAATTGATTTTTAATAACTGAACTACCATAGGTTCCAAAATTTACACTGACACTAAAGCATTCCCCAAACACACACAAATCCCCGTTCCAAAATCCATCGGCATCACCTCC
This sequence comes from Ischnura elegans, assembly GCF_921293095.1. Classification (NCBI taxonomy): domain Eukaryota; kingdom Metazoa; phylum Arthropoda; class Insecta; order Odonata; family Coenagrionidae; genus Ischnura; species Ischnura elegans. Next base: position 35,851,468 of record NC_060254.1, on the reverse strand, counting down.
AACATGAAATATTCACCTTCGGCTTCTCCTTCAAAATTACAAAAGCACTTTCTCAATGATTATAAAAAATTGATGTTTCCAACAACAAAATATACCCACGCTCTTTGGCGAATAAGCAACGTAAAAAATAGTGACATCAAACTTACACAAAAAAAACTTTCCGTGCAAAGCAAGTATAAATTGGGCGTTAGTCTGGTCACGTGGCCACCCGTCTTGAAGTCGGGCTCAATGATCCGCCAAGTAACACTAACATTCAGATATTATGCTCAAACTTCACCACGTGCCGCACTTAAGTCTTGCAGGGCCGTGACTAAGACCGGCTAACAGTAAATTCACTAGGGCCTTATTGTGGGGAGTGCACTTAGGACTTTCAAAGGGGGGAACAATCTGGACACAAAAGGATCTATTCGGGCTTTGGTAATTTCCAAGCTTACTTCCTATATCCGATGTTCTCGCCACCCCTGAAGAGCTGTCCTCGTATCTGCCTCCACCACGTGCCGTAGCTTGGCTGCTGCTGCTTGTCACTGAACGCCACTATTTGACTTATCTCGTGTCAGACCGTAGGAGAGAGAGAGCTATCCTTCTCGTCTCTCCCTTTTATAAACTCTTCACTACCCACAATCACCTCTGGTGCACCACAACGCCCTCTTTTTCCCCGGGCCGGCTCCGATCCGTACCGCTACAGTATATATCATGCGATTGGATTAATTTGTCTGTCCTCCTTACTAACGGCCGTGACCAGTGAACGCCAGTTAGCATGGAGCTCTTGTAATACATAATATAGACGAAGCCTTCTTTTTTTTTCAATTATTTTAACCATCACATAAGAACAGGAAGGTCGATTGATGTAGTTAATACACGTCCTTCCGCTGAAGATGCCAATAAGATCCGGTTTGATAGCGTCAAGTTAGCGCTAACCATAAATTGATTCACTCTTCAACTTTACCTGGCGGTGGGTCAAAGTGCTGGCAAACTTGAGGTGTGATCTTATGCAGAAGCTAACCAGAACATTTCACCACCTCTAAATAAAGTTAAATGTTATATTACCTTCTGATAAGCGTTAACCATACATTGTTTAACCGGCCCTAAATGGCTCCAACAGGGCGTGGAAAAAATATTATAACAAAAATTATATTTTTTAACAAGTTAATTACGGTAACTAGTTAATTAATGCAAATTAAGCACATATTATGAAGATAATTTTGATATAATATACGAAATTTAATAAAAATAATGCTGCCAAAACCTAATTTCCTTATTATGCTATACACATGAGGTAGAAAGAGATTTACTGTTTCGTTTGCACCTTATTCCATACAGTCCCAAATTATGCTTTCTGGCCTATTCTTCACCAGGACCAGTAATAATAATAATAATAATAATGTCGTCTTTATTTTACAAGTGAATTTAGGACTATATAGTCCTCTCTTACAATTCACTTGTGTGACAAACACATACATCCATGCCCTGGGTGGTGGTCAAACCACCCAGGCGGGATTCGAACCCGCGACCTTAAGGTTAGCAGTCGGGGACTTTACCCCGGCTCCACCCAGGCCGGTACGGATTCACTGCGATGATCTCATATTCCGATTTCATTCTCTCTTCATTCACCATAAATATCGCCATATTATCAATTAGTGAGTACCCGGTTGTTAGCTTGAATCAAATGAACCAGCAGGTCGCTAAGAAAACCGGCTCTCATATTTGCATTTACGCCGAGATTAATGAGAGGCTGAGAGTGGCTCTCACGGAAGAGAGAATTTTGAATGCAAACGCTTATTTAATTTGCGAAATTTCCCATGGTGACCGTTATTCTTGTCCAATTTCCTTTGAAAAGGGTTGAAATTAATGAAAGTTAAAGATGCATGGGTCTTTCTCTATCTTTGCGTCACCTTTTATCGCTCAGACCCTGAAACTGAAGTAACTACATCACTTTAATAATTTGTGGTAACAGATATCAATTTTAGGATAATTCGTAAGTCTTGGGATGTATAGTATTAATAACTGAGTTAATTTACATTAAAATTCAATCATAAATGAATCGCTAATTCCTTTGGATTTTATTTTTATATATATATCATGCAAATTATGCTATTTTACGACAGCAAATTGAATAATGAACAATGAATCATGCGATTGGATTAATTTTACAAATTCCTCTTCACTAAAGGCTGCGTTCATTGAAGGACCATTTCAGCGCTAAGCATGGAGTTTTCGATGACACATGATATAGATGAAATATTTTGTTTTCCCTGTACTTATTTTAACCCTCACCCAAGAATCGGAAGGCCGATTTAACAGAATTCAGTATTATTAAGATTTGTTAAAATTTTATAGTGCAGAACTTCCAACAATCCATATAAATAGCTCTGGCTGATAATGCCTGTGTATGGAAAGTTGTTTTGTATTCTAATTGCCAAATTAGCTATCATACTAATATTCTCTCTTGTGTACCTAAAATTCATAAATATACGGGTAATGGCTTACATGATAATTTTAGCCTGTAAGACTCCGATACGACTCAAAAGAAACGCTACCACCTTTCAATGGCACTTAGGTCTCTTCAAGGTATATTTTTACAGCTTAAAATTCGCAAATACTCGTGTATAAATGACTCACATGAAAATTATAATCTGTAGCTCGAAGCAGCGCTGGTGGCGTAACTGAAAATTCAGTGAGGAAAAATGGAGCGAATTTCAGGTCTAGCCATTTTTAAATATTAGGTAGAGATGAATAGTGTTTCTTAAATTCTTAGGATGTATCCAAATTTGATAGCAAAACTAGAAGGGTGTTTTTCATTACTTGAGGATAAATAAATAAGTGGAGCCCTTTCAATAGCAATAGCAGACTTTTCTAGGTAATAATTTGAGAAGTCAGTCACAAGCAAAAGTAAATTTCGTTAATACCCGTGTACCTATGGCTTCATTCACTCGGTATTTTACTATGAAGGTAATTTTGGGTGAATTTGGGCAGAGCTCAACCCATACTAAACCATAGATATGTGAATATCACACATTAAGGATCTATTAATATTTGATAAACGCTTACCATTACATGATACACAGATTTATTACTATACAGCATTACTGTATCATTACCGTATCATGGTACACTATATCAAAAGCTGTAACCTTAATACAGTATTTAACTTCACTTAAAGCTAGTTGAAGGTTCTGGTTCCTTCTGTATAGGATCAGACCTCAAGCTTACCGGAACTTTCATCCATTTCCAGGTAAAGTGGAAGGTCATCTTATGGTTAGCGCTAACCAGGCATTATATGATTGGCTCTAAGGGTATGGTGACCAAAATCCTGGAACACCTCGATCATCGAAGATTTTTGTAAGGGATTTCTGGAAGGCCTCGGATTTAAATTCCGTTTGATCGGTAGGCAAGAGGTATACCAACCTAGCCACGAAGCTCCCACCATTGATTGTTTACTACAAGATTATAACATCTTTCAGAGTGCTAAATTAGTTATGTACTAGAAAATTTGGGGTGAAGAAGTGCAACAAATTCTAGGTCAAGTGATTTTTTCAGTTTAACGTCTAGTTGAAATCCTGTTCTCTATTCCTTGAGTGTGCCCTAAGTCGCTAGAAAAAACTAGTCGCGTTTCATTTTGACTATATGGAAAGATAAAGAAAGGCAGCAGGCAGCACTCTTGCCTAGCGACGATCAAAACTTCTTTTCACGACGAGCGTAGAGAGATGTAAGGAATGGTTACAGGGAGGATGTTTGCTAAGTTCCCGGCTTTACCGTCGCTCTCCCGGGGGCGCCACATTCCCTCGCCCTCTATACTTTAGATAATGCACTAGTGCCGCAAGCACTCTTTCGAGAGCATCGGAGAAGGATCCGAAGACGTTAAGGGCGCGCGTGCTTTCATCCCAGTCGCGTTAGACCTCGAAGAACGCGCCCTGCCCTCTCCGCTCGAAACGTGTTATCGCGGAATAATTCAAGGCCCCCCTTTTTTACATATGTGTGTTTGTATATTTTTCGTGCGAGTGTTCGCCGATCCTCTTTTTTTTTCACTCCCCTAGAAATGTGTGAATGTTTATGCAGGGAAGTACGTTCACGCGTGAACTCTGAACTGGTGTGAGCACAAATGCTTTTCGAGTAAGTTTACCTTTTTTTTAATCGCGAACCATCTTTTTTTGAGGTGGGTAGTATTCTTTTCAACTCTTCTCTCTGAAAGAAACACTCTTATAGTATAGCGTGACGCACTGCTATTTTCAAAAGATAAAAATGAAAAGATCCAAGCATTTTTTGTAAAACGGAACCAAGATTCAAGGAAGGTTCCCGAAACAATTAAGCAACCAACGCAAGAGCAAGGCCAAGGTCAGAAGAAGGTAAAGGATTTCATTCCTGGGAATTTTGTAATCTTATATATCCTAGTTTAAGTTAACCCTTAACTACTGAGGCGGTTTTTGAAACGTTAGCACTGGCGTGGGGAAATATCAGATCCCCAAATTATATATTTAATTTCTTAATAACTGCTGATGATTTGTCAAAACTACCAAGCATTTTTAAAAGTTTAATTTTTTCAATAGTTGTAGATTATTATGTTTTGATATTTTCAATGTTTAATATTTTTTAAAAATTTTTAGGAAAAACCTTGAAGTTTATGTGGAAACGTAAGATTATTAGATTATTACATTTTGATATTTTAAATATTTAATATTTTTCATATTTTTAGAAGAAAAAAACTTGCATTTTTTATGAAACAGTGAAATCATATTTAATTTTCCCTTCATTCAGGTCCTGGGAACTCATAAATCAATTATTACAACAAAATGCGAAATAAAGTAATATACACCACTTCACATAACAATGGTAATTACTTCAATGCAAAAAAACGAGGTATCTATACCGCAACTAGTGGCGCGGGGACATACCGAGTTCCCAGATTACTTTGCACAATGTTTACACTTCACAAAAGTGAGATAGACTGGCGAAAACCAGTTTAGTGGGAGGGGGGAAGTAGACTTGAGGCTACTAAGTAGCTAAGCGATGTTGCCAAATCACCCTGGAAGTTAACAACAAATTTACCTGCCTGGGTATCTACCATCACCCCGCGGCAGTAGTTAAAGGTTAAAAATATTCTTCTCAATTTGATGGAAGAATTGTCGCGAGAACAGTGAGTTGTGAAAAATGGAGTAACTAAAACTTTGTGAATATGAAAGTGTACGTCCTCCTTCAAAAATAGCTGTCATTCATTTCGATTCCTCGTTTAAATTCTTCAGACATATAATTCTTTTCTTCCAAATACCCTCTGGACATTCTCTCCTTCCATTCCCCACTCAAACTCACAGCTAGGCTTCGTGAATTGTTTCCCAGCAACGACAAAATTTTCCCTAGGCCTTTTCGCTTCCAAAAAATCTTCTGGAAGGAACGAGGGAAGAGAAAAAATTTGAAAAAAATCTTAATTTTGTCCGACCAATCCATCCATATTTCCTTCCTTCTATTCTCTCAATCACAAGCGCCTCCAAAAAAAAAGGCTGGATGCGGGTTCACTGGGACGCATGGCCTGATTCCCCACTTTCCGTACAAAACCATTCTAGACAGCTCGCAGTTTGGTGGGGAGAGGGGGAGGGTTAGCTAGAAACTACTAAGTAGCTAAGCGATGTTGCCAAATAACCCTGGAAGTAAACAACAAATTTGCTAGCCTGGGGATCTGCCATCACCCCAGAAGTTAAGGGTTAACCGTTGCATTTTCCGGTGATATGCTTCTTTCAAATCTTTGCAGAGCAAGCAACTCTCCTTCTTATACAGTGGTATTAAATTTATTGTGATACATTATAATCATATTAAAGATTAAAATTTAAAGTTTCGGGCCCTATTCAGCCGACGCTCACCATACTTCATCCTCCTCCTAGAGATCCTTCCACAACAGCTAAACTTCCCCATTTTTACGGAAACCAATGAACGAAATATACCCCTTGTAACAACAGAAAATATGCATAAATTATGGAGGCCTTATAATAATGTTAATATTTCAACGAGTGGAAATATCTTGCTAGCAAAGTGGTTAACTTCAAGATTAATCTGAGTTTTCTCTTTCAATGACTATATAAGTCGAGTTCCGTTGATTTAAAATGCTGAGAACAGCCAGACGCTCCTTTAGAGATTTCAACTCCATAGTTGCGACGAGTAATGTTGTCGTGGACAATACTTAAATTTAAACGAGAAAAAAACAACTAAGTTCAAAATGTTATCAGTTCAAATATAGCCATATTCTAGAATAAGACCATAGGGTCAGCTAGGCAAAAATGCTTGTATCGTAACTAGTTCCCCAACCGTTTAATTTATACAGGTCAAAAAAAATCTATCATAGGATAGGCATCCAGTACTTATATAAAGAGGACGCTTACTTCCTGATCGGCTGAAGTTTAACTTTAGTACTGGCTTACTCCCATTCCGGATAGCATTTTTTACCCCTGCCTCTGTACCATTTTCAAAGAAAAAAATGACTCGAAGCTGTCGGTTACCTCCTTCAAATACCATGCCACTTGCAATTCAAAGTTAAATTGAATTGAGCAGGTTTCTTAGAATAGAAATGACCCCTTGAAGGTCCCTGTAATTAATATTGAAGTTCTACCAATTTTAAGGAAGGTTTGAATGGAGTATTTAATAAGCATTTTGGCAGCCTACTTTTCCTTCATTTACGTCCCCCTTCAATTCATAATATGTCCTACTCCCTGTCATTATAACTAAAAATCATATTCCTTTCCTTCCCCTCCCCCGTTCACCTAACATTCTACCCTCTAACACCGTTTTCAACATCCCCTCCCGCTAACTACTCGCTCCATTCACACCTTCTGTCTCCTCTGTATCCCATCTAGATTCTGTTTTTCCTCACCCACCATGTCCAGCACTTCTTCGTTCCTCCCTCCCTCCATACAGTTTATTTTCTCCAATCTTCTCCACACCTATCGCCGAATTGGAGCCGCGAACCTTCGATTCCACGTTGGGAGCTTTTGATGCTAACGAATACGTCACCACAACTAGGTAATGTCCCTATAACTTTTATTTCATCACCCCATTTGGAAAAAATCTTAACATGAACGGGCAATTTTTCACATAATATTTTTTTAAATCATTCTAAAGTGTTCCGAAAACACTGGATAATACATCAATCATGGTCATGTTGATATCATGGGGCATTTTACAATATGCCAACAATAACTGAACTTATGCTGGAAGGGGAGAAAATTGATGCAACCTTTGGTTTCGAACTACAGACAATGGACACCTAGTCAGCCTCTATATTCCATCTCTACAATTTATGTAAAAAAATCAACTCACCCACGGTTTAGATAGGAGAGATGGGTGCTTTGGGCCATATCGATGAACATGTGTACAATTGCACTAAGTTGCTTGCAAGTAAGAAAATTAGCAGCATTCTTTTCTCGTGAAATATATTCTATCTATTAAATTTACTGTTCTAATTCTAAGTAATCATCAAAAGAAAGTGATATTTTATCCTATTTTGCAAGAAAACAAGATATTTATCTTGCCTTGAGGCACTTTTCACAATGAGATTAAGTTATTCAATAGAAATCAGTAAAAGAAGTCATAGTAGTATAGTGTTTTCTAACCATTTTGAAGAATTTGATGTGAGTTTACCTAGATTTCTTGGAATTTGATGTGAAGTTAATGAACTGATGACATTGTGTCAAAATAAATGGAACGAGGAATTATTTCTCTCCAGAATAGAATTATATATATAGATACATATATATTATACATTTTTACAGAATGTTATGTATTCATTATAAATATATGTATATTATATAGCTATTAAAGGTAATAATATAGACAAATAAAAGATTGACCACAAGTGATCCCATTTAATGCATTAATTTTTTTAATGCAAAAGGACCCTTTTATCAACATTTCGAATAAGATTGTATAATTCAGTCAAAAATGTAATCGTCGGTCCTTATTTAACTTGATTGCTGTGATTTGCTAGTTTGAATTTCACGCACGTGCCTCCTTAATTAAATTTCATTCATTTCCCAGATTTTGTGCCATTTCCACGAATACATTTGATCCATGCACTCCACATTTGCCTTGTTTTCTAATTAAATGCTTTGGGATACGTCATCCAGGGGGGGTAATTTAACCTTTTTATATTAGTTCAACCAATACCAATGGTATTTTGGTATTTAAAAATTATGCTTAATTAGTGATTTGATGAAGGATTCAGTTTCAAATTTTCAAATTAGGTTTAGTGAAATTCCCTATTTTAGTTCACTGGTTCGCTATAAACTTTCTAATTCACGGAAAACCGCGTCAGCTCAACAACTGAGGACTTTATAAGCCAAGGGGTATAAGGGAATTTTTTTTTATTTTAGCAGATAAGTACAGATAATTATATACATATAGATTCAGTGATATACATGTATCTCTATAATTGTATCATGTATCTCTAATGTACCCCACCAACCATTATGTCTGCATATCTCCAAAAATTAAAAATTTACTTATCCCATTTAGGAGCTAAGGTCCTCAATTATAACTTAACAGTAAAATATATTGCTAATCTGCGGTACGAATGTTTCTTCCCGTCAACACTCTTACGTTATCTTGACTCTTATCTTGGCACAAATAGTATGGTGACAATGATTGTTTATTTATACTTGGCTATATTTTCTCAATACATTTAAATTAACTAGACAAATGAAATTAACAGTCTTAAATCAATAAGAAACCCTCTTCCATGCGAGTATGCGGAGAATTTTACGTCTAGATACGATTATTTTGACGAGTTAATTGGATTAGCCTGGGCCCAGGCGACGCATGAACAGAGAGTAAAGTAAGTAGAATGGATGGAAAGAAATAAATCCAAGTGGACAGCAAAACTATGTTTCCCAGGAAAGCGAGCACCGAGAAATTTAAGGGAAACTGGGAAATATCGGTAGAAGGATTGGATTTTCCTCATACGTCTGTTCTCATTCCTTCATCCGTCCGCTGGTTAGACGGTTCATGCTGGATATCAGGAAGATTCTACTATTACACGAGACAACTGTTCCATTGCATCATTGCGAATGGGGAAGGTTGAAACGGGAAGATAAATAAATTGAAAATCGCAACGGCAACATGAGGTATACCGGTACCAAAGCAATTGAGAATAAATGGAGAGTAAACATTGAATAAAAGCATTGAAGCATTGAACATTGAAAAAATAAACATTGAAACTGAATAAAACATTTTATTTGCGTTTGGTCACTTAGAAGTTGCACAAAATTATGAATATCAATGTGGTTATAAAAAGCAATGGTGAATTGCCATTTTGTTGTCTTAGATCTGTGACTTGCTTTAAACTATTAACGTGAAAACTTTTGGCCTATGAATATTACTTTAAATATATTACTATAAATTATATTTAAATATATTACTATATACTATAAGTTATATTAAAATTACCTCACTTTTTTGTCTCTCACGTCTACTTTTTAAGCTACAGGTTACCCTGTTTGCGTGAGGAAAGGGTATGGAAGTAAGGATGGAGAGATACCCGGTGTCGGTATTCGCCTGCTCTTAACGATAGGCGTCAAGGGGACCACGGCTTAACGTCCCATCCAACAGACGGACAGGCTTGAAACGTCCTCCACGCAACAACAAAGCAGGGATCAGGCAGTCTCTGAAAATTCTTTGCCACCGCCTGGATTTGAACCCGAGCCCACGGGATGGGAAGCCAGCATTCTTGCACCACACCGACCCGATTCCCCCAATGCGCGCGACTGCGTACAAAGTTACTTGTTCTATACAATACTCGCCTTTGTACAGCACCTTTATATTGATTATCATACCACTCTACCCTTCCAAAAACATCTTTCATGGTAATCCTAATGGGTCAAGTAATCGTCTTCACTTTATCATGTCTAGAGCGCTCATTATTACTTTCTAAGAGTTTATAGTTGACCGCTTAGTATTTCCGTTTTCGACAAAATCATAAGATCGCAGAATTTCTCACATTTATTCCGTTCCTTTAAACCTTAGAGTGCCGGGGAGCGCTATCGTGCTCCTCCTATCTCTCGCGAAAAGTGCCAGGAGCGCAATTGCGTTCCTCCTGCTATGTCTCTCTTAGATGCTGATAGTTCAGTAATAATTCAATATTCAGTATTCATTTTATTTAAAATAAACTGTTTTCTTTTAATTATAAAAAATTAACTCATATTACCTAAAATTTGTCAAATAATACATCAAAAAGGTGAAACCACATGTAATAAAGATTTCTTAAAGTTTTTGAATATATACCTTTAGTTGTTTTTGAGACCTAATTTTTTTCCTAACCCACTGCAAAATCAGCATAAAATGACTCGGCACTTTTAGCATAGTATGTGGAAAACCGGTTGGCACTCAAATGGTTAAGAACTGACGTTTCTATTACTTTCTCGTTTCTTCTAAGGTAGTTAACAAGGGGAGTAATTTTACTAAGATGATTTTCTATTCGGGCAGAACCAGTGAGTTCTGACGGCGCAATTGGATTAGGAGGTAAAGAGTTTTGACCCTTCCGCCTTAACTTTGATTCATGACGATCGATCGAAGTACAGCGTTTGGGAGGCAGAGGAACGAACTGTCCCGCCATCCGAGCAGAAGTTCACGTCTTTTGTTCCGGCCGCCGGGAGTGGAGTCTCCCCGGGCCCTCTGGGGTCGTCGGATAAAAATGCAAACGAAGTTATCGCAATGTGCGAGTTTCGAAAACTTTAATTGAAAAGAAGATTTAAAGGGATGGGAGTAGGAGATGAGGAATTTTACGTTCGGGCGAGCGAGCATTTAATATTATCTAAAAAAAAATAATGCCGGGATGCAGTGCTCAAGAGGGCAGCAATTTAATTAATTTGAAAACTTTCAGTAAATTGGAAATGGTTATCAGATAAAAATGTAACCTAGCGTGATCAAGAGAGGGTGACTCGAGCAACTTCACTTAAGGTCTTCATTCTCATTAAATTGCACAGGGTGGGATGTATTTTTTCATGCAGGGAAAGTTAGTTTCATGCCTTCTCATACATTATTGAGTGAGTCCCTGCGGTACTTCGCAAAAACTCATCCCATAAATACGAGAGTGAATCGATTCCGATTAAGATGAGAACACATGTCGTGCTTAAATCACTACCAAGTGCATTCTTATTCTAAATGTATTACGAGTAAAAGGACTTTGCAGGAAACGAAAGTATGAGGAATAGTGATGCAAATCCAAGTCCAAACTTCACCTGCCAATTTTCCTTTTATAAGGAAGCTGTTGGTAGGAAAAAATGAAAAATATAATGCCATACGCATTATTTAGACACATCACATCTTAATAGTCTTATTGCAGAGATTTCCAAGAGATTTCTCCTCTATTCTTCTCGAACCTACGAGAATGCTCACATTATCTATCCATTTTATCTCCATACATACTTGTAAGACAAAGTAGTTAAACGTTACCACCAGATCGTGTAAAAACTTTGCAATGTGATGTAATAAGGAATATAGACAACAAAGCTGAAGTACTTGGCTTGTTCTATGACTTATCTAAGGCCTTTGATTGTGTCAACCATAAAATTCTTATGAATAAGATATCCTATTTTGGTATTAGAGGTATTCCATTTCTCTGGTTGGAATCATACCTCGCCAACAGATCACAGACTGTTGCTGTAGTGTCCAATGGTGTGAAATTTATTTCCCCACCAAAAGTTATTTCCCAAGGTGTCCCCCAAGGATCTGTTCTTGGCCCTATCTTGTTTTTAGTATATGTGAATGATCTCACTAACTTTGTCTCTCGATCCTCTGATATCACCCCAGTGTTATATGCTGATGATGCCAATTTTGTGGTTACTTCATCTCAAGTGAATAGCTTATGTACCTCTGCTAACTCTGTATCCCAGCAGTTGTATAAATGGTGTGTTAAAAATTGTTTGAAGCCTAATGTTTGTAAATCTCAACTTATCTACTTCACAAATATTGGAAAAAATAATAGGCAGATCACTGTGGACCTTAACGGTGCATGTATACCACAAGTTGAGAGTACAAAGTTTTTGGGTGTGACTATTGATTCTAATCTTTCCTGGGCAATGCATATCAGCGAATTGGCACGTAAGCTCAGTTCTGTGTGTTATCTAATCAGGTATATACGCTCCACTGTGTCACTAGATGTTCTGCTACTCTTGTATTATGGTGAATTCCACTCTCATGTTCTGTACAGCATTCTGCATTGGGGTTCATCTCCACATGCCGTTACCATATTCAAAATTCAAAAAAGAGTGGTACGCTTATTGTCCAACAAACCCTATCGGACACCCTGTCGGCCATTGTTTAAAGATCTACGAATATTACCTGTGCCCTGTCTTTATATATTCACCATACTTCTCAAAGTAAAGACTAACTTCCAAGACTTTGTCCCAAACGCCAGCATTCACACTCATTATACGAGGCAGCACAAAGATTTGCATGTCCCCTATGTACGGACTAAAAGTGCTGCCTGTGGTGAACAATTTATGAGTCTACTTTTGTACAATAAGCTCCCTATGGAGCTAAAAGATCCCATGAGTCAAGGGGTATTTAAAAACAAGCTGAAAGACTTTTTACTTTCAGGCTGCTTTTACTCTATATCAGAGTACCTGTCACAGTAATATTATATATGCTCACCTCACTTTGCTGTTTGTGCCTTATATCTTTTATTTGTACCCAACCTGTGTTTTTGACGTGCCTTATACAATTTATGTATTGCATATAATTGTCTTTCCGGCAAATAAAGATTATTATTATTATTATTAGCCTCGTCTCCCACAGAATTCGCAATGAATATTAGTAGACAAGAGGGTAGTTTTACCATGATTATTTTCTATCCACACAGAATAAGGGTTGTTATTGATACTTTGGTCAATGATTCCGTTTTATGAAGAAAACAATTCCTATTTGAAATATGGACAATGCATGAAAATAAAAAATTTTAACAACCAAATGAAAGTAAACAAAATAACTAGTGATCCAATAATACCAATTTGTACTTGATTCTTCCGGAAGACAGAATTCGTAGGGATTTAAAGTGGCTATGGTAATTTTCTATTCAAAGCAATGCAGCTATGCATTAGCATACTCTCCGATTCAGAATTCTACTAAAAAATATGAGTTTCTACCTTTCCGAACGGATTCACTATGATTAATAATTAGAAACCAAGGAGTTACGTACATAAAACCGCGGATGAGACAAAAATTCCTCATTGACGATTTCAAGTATTCCCCGAATTTTTAGTTCCAAGGCTTTGATGAAGCGTGAAATATACTTTCATAACCAAAATTATTCATCATAAATAGATTTTAAAGTACCTGCTACATTTTTGCGGTTGAAAAAGTTATACATTGTTATTAAAACACCATCTGTAGGTAGCTATATCGTTGTATTAGCTTAAAATGATTCCACCATATATTTTAGGACATGATTAAGTTTCACGCAAAGAAAACTCCTATTTGATACATCAAAATTTCCCAACACTGTGTTCCAATGATACCAATTTTTATTCGAGTCTGGCACAAAGAAGAAATCGTAGTACTTGAAAGGAAAGTGGATACGATAAGGTCTTATTCAAATGAATGCATTGATGCTTTCGCATACCTACTCTCCCATTCGGAATCCCATGTATCTGAATTTCTGTTGTCATCTCGACACAATACTAATTCAATCCCATTTTTCTTTGTCTCCTCCATTCAGCTTCCAGCATCTAACGGAAGTTGGCGTATGCTGGTGAAATTTATTCATAAAAATATGAGTTTCTACTTTTTTAAATCGATTCACGATGGTTTAACACTAGAAACGCAGGGGTTTCTTATTTTCCCACGACCGCGGATGAGAAAAAAATGCTTCTCAGATAATTACAGGTGTTCTTTGAAATTATCCCCGAAATTTTTGTGGGTATGTCGATCTATGGAAGTTTTTGCCAACATGGCTAAGGTAAAACGTGAAGTATACTTTCACATCAAACAGTAATTATCACAAAAATATTTGCTCAAGTATTTGCTATTTTTGTAAGGTTAAAAAATGTTCCTCCCTGCAGGTACGTATATCATTGCATTAGCTTGAATGGTTCTACGCGATAAAGAACTCCTATTTGAAATGACATCTGAACGAAAAACATTCCCGAGACTGTGGAGGTCGAAAAAAACAACTGTTAATCCAATTAATGCTAATTTTGGGTTTATTCTTTCATGCAAAAATAAATTATTATTCTTGTAAGTAGCATGGCTACGGTAAGGTCTTATTGAAAGTGATGCAGCGATATATTACCATACTCTCCGATTCCGAATCCCATCAATCTAAATTTCTATTATCATCTCGATACAATACGCATTCTCTCCCCTTCTCCGTCTCCTCTATTAAGTATCCAGAAACTGACGGAAGTTAACGTACGCTAATCGAATTTCTTTCATAAAAATATGAGTTTCTACTTTTCCGAACGGATTCACAATGAGTTAACACTAGAAACGCAGGGCTTTGAAATGTACCTTGTTCCTACGGATAGAACAAAAATTCCTCATTGATAACGTCAGGTGTTCCTCGAAATTACCCCGGAATTTTTCGTGGGCATAGCTTAAGTAAAACGTGGAACATACTATCGTATCTAAAATTAACCGTAATAACCACAAAAACATACTGAAGCATCTGCGATATTTTTAAGGTTATAATTTTTTTACCTGCAGATAAGTATATCGTTGCATTAGCATGACATCGGTTTAGGACATTAGCTTGCCATAGCTGATATTTTAGTCAATTATCTAATCTTGTGAGAAAAAACCCCTTTTTGAAACATGAAAGGGCAAAAGATTTCCCAAACCTATGGGAGTAAACTCAAGAACTTCTGATCCAATAATACCAATTTTCACTTACTTACACACTACTTACAAAAATAAATATGTTTTCTTGGAAGTATCGTTGCTGAGGACCTAGTCATAATAATGCAGCAATATATTAGCATACTCTCTTATTCGGAATCCCATCTATCTGAATTTCTGCTCTCTTCTCGACACAATACAAATTCAATCCCATTCTTCTTTGTCTATCCCTTTCAGCATCCAGATCTGACGGAAGTATACGTACGCTGGTGGAATTTCATTCATAACAATATGAGTTGCTTCTCGCGCGTCAGGACTCTCTCCAGATGAAACGGAGGGAAGATGAGCTACTGTGTATTCTTTTCTCTCTTTCTCCGTTTCATCCATAGCCTCTCTCCCCTTTCTCTAATATTTTCAGTCCGCTTGCAGGCGACTAACCTTTGAATTATGGGATGGAAAGGCGCAAGACGTGACAGTTGCGATGGCGGAGAGGAGGGGAAATGAAGCATAAATCAAGACACGGCGGAAAGAAGAGGGGTGGGGGCTTGCGCAAAAAAATTCATGCAAAATAAAATAGGCTTGTGATCTACGGGTTGAATGAAACAAGAAAGAAAAAATTGAAGACTTTGGGATGATATTTGATCATTTCGAACTTATTTATCGCAGCCTATTACATATCCGACTAGTGATAGACACCTTTACCAGTATAGCAATAAAAATAATGATTTCTCTTATGCTAACAGGTTCCCTTAATTATCAGAACTGAATGGTTAAGAAGCCAAGAAGTACAAGTGATTTCTTTTTTCTACACAGAGTTAGGTACATAAATGAGGCATAGAAAACAAACGACTATAATTAGATGTTTAGTCGTGCATTTGATTTTTCCACTCGATGTCAACATAGAACAGAGACTCACTGGTATCCCTTGGCAACCAAGTTTTTGTTTATTTCTTCTAACAATTAACTTTACCTAAATCTGTCGAGAAAAAAATCACTTGTTCCCTTGGCTTCTCAACTCCTCAACTGCAGTAATGTGGAAGAACACATTTGAAACCTCCCATGACCTGGATACCATTAGAAAACGTTAAAAAATGAACGCAATTTATGAATACCAAAAAAGTCAAAGAGCTTTAGAGTGAACGAATATATAAACGGATAACTAATGGAAGAAATAGTTAAAATTTTAGAAAAAAGTGACTAAGCTTACCGAAAGGGACAGTTGACAAATCTTAAGCTATAAAGGTGCATGCAAAATAAAATCTTTTTGTGAAAAACGGAGTGAATGAAAGGAGGGAGAAAGAATTGAAGACTTTAGGATGGTATTTGATCGCTTCGACCTTATTTATCGCAGCTTTTTGCATATTCGACATTTAATGGGCTCCCTCATTGTTAGAGTAATTATGAAAATCTCCCTAATGTAGATTAAGTGTCTGGGAATGTAGGTCTTGAAGAATTTTTTATGCAAATTGAAAATCTTGATGAAATTGAAAGTCTTAAAAAATGAATTGCAAATCTAAGCCAACGATACGGTATATGTATGCACCTTAATCTGGGAATATGAATGAATATGAGTAAATACTTTTGATACGTAAAAGTCATAAAAGCCTACAACAATGTTTTTTATGATAATAAAATAAAAAATGAAAGTGATTCAGTTGTATAAAGTATAGACCATAAATTTTATGAATTTGAATTTTTACTAGAATTCTTTAAGTTGACTAATATAGAGATAGCCCACACAAAACGTATTAATTGCGAAATGTCAAAGCTCAGATACCAATATATGATTACGTTAAATGATAAAGATATGCATGTCGAAATTCAAAAAATGACAAATTAAAAACTTTGGGAAACATTGTAAAGGAAAGTAATTTTCGGTTGTCCCTGCGTCAATCTTAATAACAGCCAACGTTAATTCTCCTCCTCCGCCGTAGACCTCGTCGGGGCTGGTACACTGCAAGAATACCGGGATTCTCGAGTAAAGTTTGTGAAATAATGTAGTAAAAGATTAAAATGCATAAATAGTGCATTAAAAATCTGTTACACTTTGGACATATGAACATTCATTCTAATGATGTACCATAAAGAATGATAATATACTCAAGTAGGATGGCTAATAGAGTTCTGTACCACTCCATGCTTTTTTTGTTCATAACCATTCCAGTTCACACGGAAACTCTACTCTTTTCCTCCTACTCCATAGTATCTCCAATCCTAACATTCTTCCATCTCTGTCACGCTTTCAGCCCTCATAACGTAACTCTTTGTCTGCCTTTGAACTCTTTTTAAGTGAGTTTCCTCAAATAGGGACCGTGCCATTGCTGCGTACTCTATTCTGGCTGAACAAACACTTAACACGTCATTTCCTTTGTGACCGCCATGTTGACCCTCTGTGTCCGTTTGTCCACGACAAAACTTTGAAAGCTGTATATGCTACGTTTTCTATTTGTACTTCTGTTCATTTTTGGCGGTTAGACCATATTATATAACATATAAGCCACTCCCAAACAGTTCTACACCAACATATTACCCCGTAAGCCTCCTCAATAGACGTGTGATGGGTGTTATAACATCAACCGCTTAAACTTAAAAAGGAATTGTTCTAACGTAATAACTTCAAGCATTTATTGAATTAAGGAAATATAACTTTGTAAGGTTCACTGTTATTTAATTATGGGCACGACCCGGGTTTCGTAACTTGGTTACATCGTCAGGTGGCTGATCTTGCATGCATCATACATTTATACACAAAGTACACAAGTGACAGTGAGGACATCTATCGGAAAGGAAAAGGACTGGTTGAAAGGGCGGGGGTGATGCTTAAACACGGAATGGAACCATTCCATTCCGTTTTTAACCCTCACGATTTCGTTTATCCGTTTATGATGCATGCAAGATCAGTCACCTGACGATGTAACCAAGTTACGAAACCCGGGTCGTGCACATAATTAAGTAACAGTGAACCTTACGAAGTTTTATTTCCTTACTTCCAGTATGGAGAGGTTTCACAAAGTAAAGCCTGAAGTAATTAGTTATATTTATTGAATTCATTTATCGCGCTAGGGGAAAACGAATTCTAATATATATCCGCTCGGCCAAATATCTCTCTTAATTGATCGTTTCCGTCGGACCTGGAAATGTAGCGGGGTTGTAGTATGATGTCGCTCTTAAAGATGTCCATTTTCAATTTCTCAAGCAAACTTAGCCAATCGCGCAGCCACCAAGTCTTAAGCGGCTTCCAACCTAATTCTTTCAACGCTTTCTGCACGCCCGTCAGAGATTTTTACGATTCGCGCTGCTTTTCTTTGTATTTTATCAAGTTCACGGATTAAATCTTTCTGCACCGGATCACATATGCTCACTGCACATTCAAGGTGTGGCCGGATGAGTGCAAAACAGCACCTCTCTCTTACTTTCTCCTCCGAAAGTCTTTCCATCATATATGATATACACTCGACCAATGCCGCAGAAGGCCCCAAAATCAACCCTTTCGTCGCACATTTTATTTTTTCACATGAGGAGCCTATTCATAAAATGGTTTCAAGCTTGTTTAAATACAGACTGCACATGCGTAGAATTACTTAAGAAAAGTTTGACGCGTGAGATTCAGGGCAAGCTTTTCATGAAGAAGTTTTGACGCTGCGACCTATATTCTGCTCAGGAAATGGTTTGCATATATTTGATCAACTTTTTTGTAATGAAAGAGTTTCACATGGAAATACAAAACGCTCTATTGCAGTTCTTTTGTTAGCACAACCATTTAGGGGTCGGTCAATGATTTGTAACCACACACTCAACTAAGCAAACGACACACTTAAGCCCGAATGGCACTTCCCAATTTGTTGGCCAATCCATAGGATTTTAGATTGTGGTCCAACTGACACACACCAATTTCTAGTCCAATATCCATTTTGCATTATTGGACACATTTTCTCGCCCAATTTGGCATTTTGAACAGGCCAATCTCTCGCGGCCAATCTCCAATCAGAAGTCAGTTTTGTTAGTTCCTAGTTTTGCAAGAAGGTCTTTGCAAAACATTCGGTTTGACTGTAAAACATTGTTTTTCCGATAATTTGCTTGAAAAATCTAAAATATGGTTGAAAGATTTTTTTTACAATTTATTGAAGGGTACGAATCCCACGAATGCATATACGCGGACTCTAGCGGGACATTATAACACTGCTACAGACAATACTGGTGTAAATATTGATACTTGTCATACGGTACGTAACGCTCAATATTTTCAACAATATTCCGCGCCGATTTATTGTCCAACTAATAGTTATTGGAATGTGTAAAACGGGCTTTAGGGCTATAATCGAAATGAGCTAGCCTGCATCTCCAAAACGAAGTTTGCGAAAGGAAGCAAAAAAATTTGCAATAAAATTTTCCAATATATTTTGCATAACTTGCCAGATCTTTTCCATCATATGCCCGCGCGTTAGCAAAATATGTAATACGAGGTCAAAATTGAAAAAATGTCGCGAAAAACGACCACCCTCGATTTTTCTGAAAATCGCGAAATTTAGCCTTCTGTTGTAAATTAAACAATTGTTTTATTAAATAATAAACACAAATTTAAATTATTTTTTCTTTCTTATTAAGTGCTTATTAAAAGATTCTAATTCCTTTTATTATAGGTACAATATAGCAAAATGGAGCAGCCTGATTCCAGACACTTATTTTACACACACGTGGAGAGAAAGCAGATACTACCGCCGAGTGGCTGGTAATACGCCGTTTTAATAAGCTTATACATCGTGAAACTCAAGTAAAATCCTGCTTATTCTATTCTATGATTCGATTTTTAAGCTCAAAGCTTTAACCTTTCTACATTCTGTCATTAAATAGGTCGAAACTATTCCCTCTTTTACCCCTCAAATCAACTATTGGGATCGAAACTATGAGCAGAGGGTTTTTTATTAATTTAGTTTCGTTCCCGGGAGTAAAGCTTCGTCCCGGGTCGAAATTAAACACCTAGGTGATTTTAATTTCATGAGGAAACGAAACTAAACCTAGGCCTCGTATTTTCGTTTTCCTCCATGTTGAAACGAAACCTTTTTGTTTCGCTTCACTTGCCATGCCTGATTTTAAGGTCTCCCAACAAGGGTCGTTACTGCGCACTGGCATTACTGCGCACGTCTTTCAATTTTTCGCGCTCGGTTTTTCTCAGCTTCCTTCGCCTTTTTGTCTGCTTCGTCTTTGTAATATTATATGAGATTTTAACGCAATGTTCACTGTCGAATCGGCTTAAAATGTTGAACAATTGTTTCTTTCTTATAACCACACAACATTGAATATAATCAGACATTTGAAATTTTGTTTCGTTGTGCTCTAATTCATTGAAATTCCTTTTGGAAAAATTGTTTTAAATTTTCTCAATAGATGACGCATGTTACTTTTTTTCGGCGGAAATTTTTGTAAGAGTTCTAGTTTAATTGATTCAATAATTCACCACTAAAATATAGAGGAAAATATAAATTATTCAAAACACGTTTTAGCAAAAAGATGGTGAAATGCCCTGAAATGTTTAAAAAGAAAAAAAATCTTTTTACCACCCGGATCACAAAGAGCGCAAATGATTGGGTCTAACATTAATAATGCCTGCTAATTATTTGACCTTTAAGCGCTACTCTCAAGTAAACTCAATCAATACCTACGGCTCTCTACTCTAAGATATGCTATGTGCTATCACAGTAATGCAGTTCCACATTAATCCAATCACTATTTAAATATATTGAAATATTGATTTTAACGTTTAAAATGGTCCTTAATTATCTCTTTCAAATACCCTTGAGTAAAAGGTCTATTGAAACGCATTTGTTGGTGATTAAAGCTTTTCTTTCAGTCAAGTTTGAATTACATGCAGCATCTTTCCGTACAACCAGGCCTGTCTCCTCTTCCAACATGGGATATCCCTCTTCAATTTAAAATAAGGACCACCCCTTTCCATTCAACCTAAAAATCGTATTCAGCAAAACCAGTGTCACATACATTGTACTGCATACGGTATTCGTGGATGAACAAAGCATGTATGAGAACCACTAATCCGGGATTAAAATCTTTCAGTCTTTCGAGAATAAGCCGGAGATAAAAGCAGCGATGAAAAAGAGGTAAGTCTTTAACCCAAATTCCGCCATGAGGCATGGACAACATACCGAATACAACTTTTTCTCTGCATTATCCCTATCGATCGTGAGTACCGCTGCCAGAATTTCATCATATTTCCCTCCGCATTGAAGAACGATTAGTGGAAAAGGCATTAATACCTGAGGCATATCGATTTTATGGTAAAATCAGCCTGGTTTCCCAGCGTCGACGGACCATCTCCATTCCTCAGACATAAAAAATCACGATAAAATGAAATAGTTCAGCATCATGAGACGGCGAGATCAATATCAAGCCAATATTTCAAGCATATCTACTCTACCTACAAATAAATACAACAAATCAATCAAAACTAATCCTTGATGAGTTCAATAAAAAACACATCGTTATAAAAAACAATTAGTACTGCATTTCATTCTATTTTTCCACGCTACCTTCCTCTAAAGTAGGAATTAATGTTCGAATAAAAATAACGTGAAATAAATGAAAATATATTTACCTGCGTTCAGTCACTAGTTATATTAGTACGGCAATTATGTATTTATTTATTGCTTCAGTGTATAACACACACCTACGATTATATTCCAATGTTTTATAATAGCACAAGCGTTGTTACTAGAAAGATATTTCTAAAAGGTAAAGGTTCCATTGTACGAACATAAAACTGTGGTACCATATTTCGTTTAAAAATTTAAGCGGTTTTACCATGATGGTGATTAGTATCATGTAACCTTAATAGGAAGAAATTTCTGCATGGCTAAAAATGGATTAGACTTGTATTACTGCGTCATATATTGCCGCCAATTTTTTGGCTCAAAATATAAGCAAATTTTTACCGTAGGAACTCTACCAATGGTGAAGAGTAAACACATGCTTACTATGAGTGAATTCCTGTAACGTGAAGTGTACTAACATTTTCGTACAAAGTAGAGTCAAAAATGCAATTCCCAAAATATTAGTTAATTTTTACAGCACTTGACCCGTTTATAGAAACTTTCTGCTGCACACAAACCACGTGCCGCGACCTAAATCTATTTTTATTAAGATTTCAATGACTACCATGACTATTTAAGGATTACCATGACTAACATGTTATTAATGGTACCCATACACCGATCTGGTCATTATTCGTGAATGAGTGCCTACATTTAGCCTCGTATTAATATAAAACAATAACTTTATTACGATATCATTCTAAAGTGAGGGCAAACTTCTCAATTTCATTGGTGACTATAATTCAGTACTATAAAGAATTTGTATTCTAACAGTGTCAAACATACCCCCCAATCTAAAATTCACAGGGTGAATTCTCTATTATTAGGTGAGAGTTGCATACATCGCACCGCTTCCCAAATCGCACCACCATCCTAGAAACGAATGCAGTAAATATAGATATTTAAGAGATCTAAAAATAACTTTAAATAACTTGTCTCTCAGCCTCTCATTGCCGCTTTATTTTTATCGCTTCTATTAGCCCTGGAAATATAGTGTGGCTCCAATATTATGTTCTCTGTGTCGCTCTTAAAGATATCCATTCTCAATCGTTCAAGCAATATAAGCCCAGCGCGCAGCCTCCGAGTCGCCATAATATATAATTTAGGCAAGCCATTAATCCGTTACCAAAACTATTATTCAACCTATTTCTCCGCCAGACGGATTGGATGCATGAGTGCAATATGGACGCTTGTGTGCAGTCTCCCACGGGAGAAAAATATGAGGGGACACAGGAGATGAACGTGGGCGTGGAGGGCAGACCAAAAGACAAGACCATCGAGGTCGCAACGCGGAAATCGCGTTAAGCTCACTGCCGCCGTCATTAGCCAACACGGGGCGAAGATGAAATTTAAAAAACAAAAAAATGAAATCGCATGGGCGTCGCGACACCCACGCCGTCCGACGGTCGTTTTGCGAAACCGTGTCACGGTGCGAGCGATGCGACGGTGGCGCCCAGCATGTGGTTTTCAGCCGACCGTGTGTGATGCGGCGTTTAAAATGACACCCCCCCGAGCGTTCGCTTCGGGAACTAACGTGACTCGCTCGCCTAAAATACGGCATTTTTGGTGGGGAAGACGGTAACCTCACATTTTAAAGGCGAGGTGAACAGGTTCGAGGGGTGCAAACATGAATAGCGTTTTCAAGTACGGAAAAATATAAGTATGAGAATCCACGCTGCGGCTTTCAGATTCAGATATGGAGGTGTAAAGTAACAAATTTAATTATAAAAATCACAAAAATACGACCCGTCGGGGGGCGTCATCAGCTTCGCGTTGGGTGAACTGGAATGACCAATATTCCCAACACCGAACGAAGGAGAAACTCAGAAGGGGGTCTGCGAATGGAACCGATGATTGAAGTAATAAAAAAATGAGAATGCGTTTTCTTCTTGTAATTAATACCAGTTTCCCGTCAAACGACGAAATACACGAGCCATTCACAGAAGAATGTTTTATTTCAATATTCCGGAACTGAATGCAATTTCAGTGAAATAATATTAAACATGTCTGGACAAGAAATCGTGGTCATTTGGATATACCAGAAGCGTTGCCTTCTGTGTAGTAATTTTATTCGGCATTCGTGCGAGCAATGAATAGTATTTTGCTGATGGTCGTTATAGATTACCTTAACTTGTCTAACAGAAGGCATGTTCAGCCACAATCCCACTGAATGTGAAATGCAAGGAACTCGCCACACCGCTAGCATGCACTTAAGTGTTAGCGATCGTTTTCAATATATCATACATAAGTGCAGCGATGTAAGGCTATTCACATTTTTCGAATACAGGAAAGCACCTGCTTTTGTTCCACTTCTACCTCGTCTACATGCAAAGTCTGCCTTTGCAGCCAGCAATAAATTAAAACTAAGCTGCATTCCAGCCTCTTTTCTATTTCATGGAAATTATCTCCGTTTTCTGCGATCTGGCGAAGGCTTAAGTTACGTGCTCTCAAGTAATATCCCATCACACCATGACGTAGATTAAATGGAGTGACCACATGAATCGATATTCTCAAGGGAGCGCTTACATCCATCATGGAGAATTGAGTACTTTGAAACTTGCACGATACACTTGCTTCCGCGAGTTTGACCTTAAATCATCCCGATTGCCTGCCGCGCCATCTGAGAAGACATAAATGGGGAAAAGCAAGGCGGTTTTCCACGTCTGCTCTTAACAGCAAGATCTTTCACCAAAACATTTCGAGAACAGGATTTAACTTTATAAAAAATAATATTTGATAAAATAAAACCGACAATCGATTTCCCCTGCCAACCACTCACGGAAAACTTTTCCAGAAAAACATATCACGAATACGGATTAACTTCTTAAAAAATAATTGTATGCAATAACAACGTGTCATATAACTTTACATGAAAATCAATTACCAAATTCGCTCTTTAAGTGAAATCTTTAAGAAATGTATTAATTCCATATAAATGTTTTTCAGCGCAATAAAGGCCATACACACGGCTTTACAATGAACACATGTTTAATGTCTGCACGTTATTATCTCATCTTCCAGCTTAACAACACATGGAAATTATCACAAATGAAGTCATATAAAATGCCGTAAACGACTAAAATCTGAAATAATACCACAAGTGTAGTCGCATGAATTGCTTTTCTTAGATAATTTCGAGAATATACAAAAAACCTAATAATTTTATGTTAAACTAAATTTTCTGCTATACTAATATTTATACTATGCTAGCACTTTTAAAAGGAAATGAATACCAAGACCAATATGAGAACACTGAACTATAAAGTACTATAAAAAAGTTTATAATTAAAAAACTTATTAATGGATTTTATCCTACTATATACCGGAGTAAATTTTGCAAAATTTGAACAGGTAATATACTGTGAATTTCGAATCACAAACTTGTAGCGTAATAAACTTTAAAGTATGAATGAATTTTGCCCTCTGAAAATATGTCTCATTGTAAATAGTAGTGCCATGATAAGACACCGACGGCGAGAATGTGACTCTTCAGATTCCCTCACTCATATAGTTGGCTATTATTTACATACTCACTTATATTCACTCAATTATTAAGATACGAGTCATACACCTACGAATATTCAATGAATTGAAATCAACTTTTCGCGATTCTGAATTATTATTCCTTCGCTAATTCTCAGATTTAAACGGAAATAAAAGACATTGTCGATTCAATATTTGTCGAGTTCGTTAATTTCGTAGTTTCGCACTGAATCTAGCATTCAAACAACTTTAGAAGAGGCAACGAATAATATTCCTTATTGATGTTATCGAGCTCTTCATGCATGAC
Organism: Ischnura elegans; assembly: GCF_921293095.1. Taxonomy (NCBI): domain Eukaryota; kingdom Metazoa; phylum Arthropoda; class Insecta; order Odonata; family Coenagrionidae; genus Ischnura; species Ischnura elegans. The sequence continues at coordinate 35,826,268 of NC_060254.1, read as the reverse complement.
GGAAAACTGAGGAGATGTTATTTTTTCAGCTGCATTCAGCCTTAAATTGATCCGAATTAAGCAGGAAAATCGTGTCTAGCTAAATTTCGACGCGCAGAATTGAGACAAAAGGTATCATTTTGAGTCGAGGATAAATTCTGCCTTTTAAAAATGCTTCTCATTATTGAAAAGAGCACTTCAATGATAAGATTGTATACCATTTCAACTCAGATATTTTAAAAAAACTATTTCTAAATGTAGGATTATAATGAATGAAGGGGATATCCATTATCTTACAGAATTGGAATTATATTGGAGAGACAAAATGCATTCGCAGATATATTTGAAACTTGATTAAATTGCATCTGACTTTTTCCAGTTTGCAGCGCCTTTTTTATTTTTGCAAGCAAAAAATAATTTCATGCATGGAAATGTTTATTATATGCTAAATATAATTAAAACAATATAATAAACGCTCCTGTCTGATCATTTTCAGAAGAACTTTGAGTGAGAATGAGAAAAAATGCTATTTAAAACCAATAACCATAAGTATTAAAGGCCAAAGAAAATACTACTTCAGGGAAAATCTCCCAAAAACGAGCATTTTCTACAAACAAAATTTCAAACATTAAATTTTTATTTTATGTTTGAAATTTTATTTTATTTATTAAAATAAAAATTTTATTTTATTGTATAAGAACAAAAGTAGTGTAATAACAGTTTCTCAATCATAAAACCTATGTGGCAGAGTTCGTTAGTAATATTTACACTTTTTTTATTTCAACTTTCGTGTAGTCTACAAACATAATTCCTTTGTCTACGAACATGAAAATATGTCCACGGACACGACATAAGAGGAATTTTATATGCTTTTTTCACGAGAAAAAGTCGGTTTTACTTGTCGCTAGACATTCTGTAACTATTCATAGTGCATAAACATATCCGTTACCATCTATCATGTCCGTGGATTGCAGAGTTCACGGACATAATGTTTACGGACGTGATTATTTTCTATAATCTAAGTTATGTTTAGGACCAGTGGTTGATCCAGGGTAGGGACAAGGGCGGGGATAAGTGGGGATAAAAACTCCAGCAGTAGTGGGGGTCGGAAAAAATTACTATTCTATCTAGAGTAAATTGGATACCGGAATAATTAGAACATTTGCGGCATAGCCCTGAAGAAATTAGGATTCGTCAAGCGTATTGTGGGGAGATTTTCGGGTTAGAAATTTAAAGAAAGGTGCTATTTCGCAATTGACTCGGAGGCTGTGCGCTAGACTTAGATTGCTTGAACAATTGAGAATAGATGTCTTTAAGAGCGGCACGGAGAGCATAATATTAGAGCCGCACAATATTTCCAGGTCCGATAGAAGCGATAAATTAAGAGAGATGTTTTGCTGAACGGATAGATATGGGAATTCGTTTTTCCCCCGAGCCATACAGGACTTTAATAAACGCTAGTCCCAACTTCATTAGAGCACTTCATTTTTTTTAGCTGTAAACGGCTGGTGTCCAAACACCGCCTACAACACGCCTTTTAGGCGGCTTGCGGGGTATTATGTAGATGTAGGTTAAGACACTGTCCTTACTACCATGAAATTTCATATTGTAGCCGTAAAAGGTATCTCTATTGTAACCATTAAAAGGTGCAGAGCTACTTCTCCTAACTTGTCCACGGACATGACTGATGACCTTGGTTCTTTCAACAAACTGAAATAAACATTTTCTTCCAGAATTAAATCATTCACAAAACCAAGCATTAATTAAAACAAACAAATATAGCTGACAATCACCTTCTCTACACCCAGGTTGTTCAGGGCTGCCGCCATCTACTATGAATAATTCCCCCTTTCCTGTGTGTCCACGGGCATTACTTTTTTGGGTAGGACAAATGTTTTTTTTTTATTTTAAAACAAATAAAATCAAAAAAAGCAGCCCAAAAAGGTTATTTTGGAATAATTACACTATTGAAACTTGTTTCATAAAAGATTTTATTGTGAATTATTCAGTAAAGGTTGTTAGTACAATACACAACTCTTCGAAAATCTACGTGGGACTGTCCACGGACATGACGAATCTGTGGACATTAAATTTGGGGAATGGAATTTTTTCTTTGCTGATTTTCACTAAAAGCAGTAAAAGGGCACATAAAATAATAAGGTAGATTTGTTTTGTTTTAACGTTTTTGTTTTTATGGCAGTCCATGGATATAATTTTGTACATTTGGGGCAGAATGACAGTTCTTGACTCAGAATAAAGTTTCGAAACAAAGTATTCCGAACTTTTTCAACAAGCACATAAAGTTCTTTATACGACTTTCATCTCACATAAACTTCTAGACATTCTATAATTCTAAGACGGCGTAAAATATGTGTACTTCACCATCATTATTTACAATAAACTTATTTGTATTATGAGCACGTTATGATCTCATCTTTCAGATTAACAGAACATGGACATATTTTCAACTGAAGTCGCCTGAAACGCCGAAAAAGTCAAAAAATCTTTTTAAAAAGTATGGTTGCATGTATTGCTTTTCTAGGATTATACGAGGGCATTCGAATAAATTTAATTGATCCCAAATATTTTAAGAGACACTTCTATAGGGAAAATAAATACCGATACCAATAGAAGAACAGACAAAAATGTCCTGTAAAAAGTTGATAATTTTAAATTAATTATTTGATTTTATTCTGAAGTACTTCTGAATAAACAAAATTTTAATGGAATTCATTGTTATATAAATGATTTTTCTGATAAATTCAAAATTAATAAACACTTCAACTTGATTATTTCTTGAAATAACAGTAAATATTCATTTCTTGTCGAAGAATATCCGTAGCGAAGAAACAACTTTGCGAGAGTTTTGAAATACAGACTTAAATCTTTGTTCTCAAAATGTTTCCGTGCCAAACTCCATTATTCTTTCGAAAAAAAATACACAGTGATATATGTAGACCCGAGAGCACGGAACTTGAAAAAAAGGTTAAATAAATTAAATCTTATCCGATATTTTTTGTTTATGACTTTGTTTTATACATATGTATCAGGAAGCTAGTCTCTGAAAAGGGGGAGGGATCCTAACATTCGGATTTGTGATTTATGAAGTGCCGCCCAAGGCAGTCGCCACCACTGATCTTTGACTGAGGGAGGAAATGTGTAGGCGGGATATGCGATAAATCAAGTGACTCGCTGGGTATGAGGGTTGTCGGGGAATCGTCGTAAGTGCCTTAAAGAATTCGGCTACGAAACGATTGTTACACTTGTGAGGAAAAAAATTATCGAATAACAACGATCGAAGATAACAACTGTAAGAAATTATATTTCCAATTATAATTCGATTTTTTTTCATCCTCATTGGGCATAAAGGTTGTCAGGAAATCGTCGTAAGTGCCTTAAAGAATTCGGTTACGAAACGAGTGCTACATTTGTGAGAGAAAAAATAATCTAGTAACGACAGTCGCATATAACAATTGTAATAAATTATATTTCCATAAATAATTAGAATTTTTCCCCCACTGTACATATCGATAGCTAAGTTCTAACAACACGTATCTCAAAAACAGCAACTTTTCAGGAGAGCAAAAGAAACGATTTATATTTTTAATTGTACAATGACATTAAAAACCAAAAATTCATAAAACTGAAAAAGAAGCATACATTTGTAAAAAAAAAGAGTTTTTTGCTTGAATTTTTTATTTTAAATGTTATTAGACTTTGTTTACAATACCTGTCTCAAACCAGCCAAATTTTATTAACTTAATTAAATTAAATTAACATACTGAAAAGATGCACTCACGTACTGTGAAACCAAAAGTTGGTAGAAAAAAGGCTCATCAAGTCTTTCATTTACATTAATTTTTTACCCATACATAAATCTTAACTTTTTAAGCAAAGCATTGTTGCATTCAAATAATTTTTTGCATATAAGTATTTATTCTAGCCATTGGTAAACCATTTCTCTGTGTGCCACGCGACCAAATAAGTTCTAAAATGTAAGGCGTATGACACTGAAGGTTTAAAGAATTTCTATAGCTATCGACGGCTTTAAGGAGTAAACAACAATGAAAATGAAAATCAAACTCATGCATGAAAGATAATTTTCTAATCAATGCATTGTTGCATTTTAGTGATTTTTTTTGTATCGGTGCTATATTTGTGGGAGAAAAAGAATCGAGTAAGGACAACGGCAGGTAGCAGTTCTGGAAAATTATATTTCCATGAATAATTCGATTTTTTCCACCCTTTGTACAAATACACCATCATCAGTTTTATCATTTTCATCCCAAGCCCTGATGAAGGTCCATAAATATGCCGAACGTTGGCAAAAATTAGCATTTATAATCTATTAAGACCTACACTCTAAGACACCGATTAATATAGAGGTAAAGAGAGAGGAAAAAACTAAAATTAATTAATATTATCCGAAAATTTACTGCGCATTCATTTCTCTTAACTATCCAATCAATGCATTGCTGCATTGAAATTATTTTTTTTTTCTTGTACGTGTTCAATACCATTTGTAAATAGTGACTCTGAGTCGCCACGCGACCAAATGAGGTCCAACGTGTCCCTCGAAGGTTTGGAGAATTTGTTTCCTTATTTCTGGTGCATTCGACGGCTTTGAGGACTAAACAACGAGGAAAGTAAATATGAAACTGATGGAGCAAGCATTCCTGAGAGAATTTTGTTTTACCCATTCGCCTCGTAATAATTCATGGAAATTTTGGACTTAAATACCATTTTAATTTTTCTTAAAGTTTTCATTTTCTGCCTAATACTTTATGCAATATAATATTTCATTGCATAGTGCATATATTTAATTGTGATAGGGTCATTTTAATCATTTTAGCGCTTCATATTTATTTTTACGATAATATTTATCCATTAGTCAGAAAAATAATTTCAAATATAAAGATAATCACTCAACCGGCGATTTGCTGCCTCTTTACCTTAACGAAAATTGTATCACCGCGACGATTCGCCGGCTATTTACCCGATTGGGTTAACGTAGCCACGTAACAGGCTCGTAGATGGTTTCTCCTTTCCCCCTCTATGTTTGGACTCGCTTCATTGTCATCCTGAAACTTATATATGGTTAATATATCATCAATTCACGAGTGGCATTTATTTTCAGACCAAAACGAGGATGTCCACAGTGCTTATGGAGGGACAACTTTGAAAAGCTTCAGAGATGTGGTTGATATGGCTTCTTAACCCTTTTACTTCCAGCCTAATTTCAGTTGGGATGTGCGAAGACTGCCAAGGCTATTTTTCGGAATTTGCAAAATTTCAGATTTTAAAATTTTTCAGCTATTTAATTTTATATAATACATCTAGATTTTTCCCAATCCATAAGATAAATTTATATACTATAACCGTGCATAGATTAAGAGGGCTTACTTAAATTACAGCCGTTGAAAAGGCCGCAATCACGAAAGAAGGCAAATAAATAAATCAATAAATCGGCCCCTGGCAGTTTTCGCACAACAAGCGAGGGCCGATATGTCGGCCCGGAGGCAGTAAAAGAGGTAAATCAAACCTTGAAATACCAAAATAATGAACGTCGTTACCTTGACTGTTCAGCAATGATAATAGAGAGGTAAAGAGATTATTAAATGGAAATAAAGCGTAAACGGAACCTTGGGTCGACGTTTCGTTTACTTTCGAATAAGCGTTTGGCAAGTGTTTCCGGAGATAGAAGGAACTGAGCGTCAACGGGGCTGAGGAACTCTCCGTGCACTCCCCCCGGGGAGTCGTGGAAGCGTGTTTGGGGTCCAGAATAGGGTAGTTTACTTCATCAAAGAAAACGAAAGGTATTCATTGAGATTCGTTACCCACCATTTGTGTATTCATAATATACAAATTATTTGATTTTAGAAATCCCAGTGCAGACTAAATTTAATGGTCAATTTTAACCTCATTTGAAAAAGGCCAGATAGGCGCCCATGAGATGCCACACCACGTGACGTCACAGGGACCTAGTTTCTGTACGAGTAGATAGGAGTTTTACATTGTCTGAGATTACCAATGCATGCATGAGGCACAGAGCTCAGGGAAACATCTCTTAATAATCACCTATTAACACTAGGAATACCGGACTTGACACCCCCCCTAGAACTACCGAATGGAGTCATTTTGACTCCTACCTTATAATTGTTTATTTTTGCTGTTTATGTCTGTTTTTATTGATAGATTGCATTAGTTTATCATTTTTTTTTTAATAATTGCAATATTTCAGACGTCGTTTTAACAAAAAAAAATATTTTTTTTAATGCGAAATTCGACAGTGTTGCTTTGAAATTCTTTTTTCTTACATGTTCTGTTGTTTTAATAGAATTATAATGGAGGAATTGGATAAAACAGCAAACGTAGACTTTTCAACACATTTTATCATATTGTTTGAATGATCAAAAATATTACTTAGGCTACATGGTAGTTGGGAAGATAATTAACTAAAGCAAAAAAATGCAGTTGATACGCCACGCATTTGTCTAAGGTGCTTTAGAGTTCAAGCATTGTCGTTCATTTTCATTGGCCACACAAAGACTTTTGGCAGGTCTTACAATTCCTAACTGATAGATTATTTTTGCACTTTGGTTTTGCCTGGAAATAATTTTTTTGCAGAAACCCGTCAGAAGAATCTGCGGCATTGGACACGCAACGCTTTTATCTACATCTAACATGAGGATCAACCAACTCTGTAACGAGCTTTTTCTAAATCGTCTTGCGCGAAATGTTTTAGGTAGTCTCATTGTACACTATCCATGAACACCTGCTAAGTCGGGAGTATTTTCCAACGAGTAGATAGGCTATCACTGAGTAGACGTTCTTGTGGTATATTTGTGATTTCATCTCTTTTGGTTCTTCTATTCTCTTTTATTTACCTTTCCCACAATGCTAGTACCCTGGATTTTTTGCTGTTCAGCGAGTTTGACTGAGGTAGAGTAATTATATACAGTAACATTTCGCCCTTTTTCAGAAATGGTTGCATTAGTTTCAGTACTGCTAAACGGCAATCTGAATGAAGTGAATTACCTTTTCCAACATAAGGGAAGGCATTTGCAAGATATTTGCTCTCCTTGTCAACAGGTAGCCAATATTCATGGCCGTATTTGTCCGGATTAGAAGGAATGTACAGAGTGAAATATACCTAATTACACTGGGAAAAAGTTGTTCATCAACTATAATGTACGGACCAGGTTTGTAACAAGCAATGTAATTCTCTATGAATCTATCGTACACTATTGAAAAGAGGGCAAACTTGACAGTTTTGAGCCGCTGGAATCAATTAGATTTCTCATCAACTCTTAGACATTGCAAAATGTTAACAAACCTAGTCGTTCGTTGTAGAAAATGGTATTCCCCAGTCGTTTGACCAAATACTCGCAATAGAGTAATCATTTGTACCTAGTATTCCTCGGGCATAAAATATGGCTATACATGCAACTAGCTCCACATCGGAAAGTGTAAAATCTTCGTAATTTTGCCTGCGTGGTTCCACAATTGTACATCGCTTTATGTGAGTCAGTATAAACGAATCGATAAATAATCGTATATAATACCTTTTTTTGTAACTACCCATGAAAGGGAAAGTAAATGTAAATTACTGCTTATATTTCGCACGTGTTTTGTCTGAATCTTCAGACTCACTAGAAACGTTTTCAGGAATAAAATCCTCGACTTCGTCACAGCCGAAATGATCTTTTGTTTCGCGTTCCGATTCACCTTCCGGTATAGAATGCAACATAGATAGGACTTCTTCACGCTTTCACCTACTTCTTCTAGCCATACTCCCAGTCAGGAAAAATGAAATCCTTGCTTCATAGGAGTTTTGCAGTCCACTCGAGAGTTCACTGGATTCACTAATGCAAAGGACAGCGCACGGTTTTCCTGTGCGGCACCCGGCAGCCAGCGCTGTCAGAGCCGAACGTGCTAGGACAGTAACTTTATTTCATTCTACTGATTTATTTTCCTGGTTCATCAGTATATCAATTTTTCTGGGGAATCGGTATATCAGAGATACTATTTCATATTTGAAAATCAACTTCCACGCAGTCAAGGCTGAAATAAAAGTGCAGCAGCGCAATACACAGTATTAGCGGGCGGCGGCAGAGGTGGGCAGCGAGAAGGAAGGGGTAACGGAGGAGGGACAGACACGACGGATTCTAAACACATGAATTTGAAAATGCTATGAATTGCATATTCACCACTTTATCGCAAGGTAAAATAATATCAGGACATTCACATAGTTTGTAGATCCAAACACATACCCGTAAAATAAGAAATGCTTTCAAAGTCTCGCAAATATGGGCCAAAAGGAAAATGATTGTATATTTAAGCCTTTGATTGATTTATATTAATTATTATTGACATAAGAAGAGATAAAAACTTGTATAAATATTACTATTTGGTGAAAAGACAAGCAAAATACATTAGGGAGTCAAAATGACTCCCTTTGGTAGTTAAAGGTAAATTTTGAAAAACGTGCACTATTTTATTTTCTAGAATTATTTTAATCGCACAGTCTTATTTTGTGTCGAAAATGAATAAAAGTCACGGAATTCCAGGCTGGAATTCGGAAAATTTTAGACAGGGCAGAGAAATAAAAATGGCGAGGAGTCAAAATGACTCCATCGGTAGTTCTAGTGTTAAAACTGCCAACGGTCGGAAAGTTTCCTTTGTTAGATAGAGAATTAATAATCCTTATTTAAGCCAAGTGCTACCTGCTTGCAGGGTACTCAGCTACCTGCGAGCAGCCTGCGTCGTATCAGCGCTCAAAGCCTCGCCCCAAGGTCACCTCACACGGCGGCAGCGGGAAGCAGAAATACGTCACACGGGCTCTTCCCATCATCCCTACTTAGCCGTCGCGGTTTTGCGGGCTTGAATTTTTCACTTTTCAATTAATCGCGAAAAATAGATATCGTAATTTAAAAATCTAAAAGCATAAAATGCGTGCTCTAGGAGTAATAATTTTTCGATTTAGCAAATAAAAAAATAATAGGAAACCACCCTATTCTCGGAGAGTGAACCGGGATTCAATGAAGCCACACGGAACGTGTGGAACTCTCCATTGACACTACCTCTATTCTCAGGCAAGCGTTCGATTTTTAGCAGGGTCACCACCGAATTTCTTTCCTCGACGAGATAATGCGCGATGCATAGGCTGCGGAGACCACTACCCCAGCGATACTCCATTCATCCTCAAACCTTCCATTTTTCGATATAATTTCCATTAATTATATCTTCCAATAGCCAGGGATGAATTTAGCTTTCAGCAAAATGTTCACGAAACAGCTGATTTAATCAAGTTTTATTTCACATGCGCGTGAACAAAATGCCAGAGTAGGTAACCCACACACCACCATTTAACCCCGAGCATTAGGGTGCGTATAATAGGGTCATTAGTAAGAGGGTCATTCCGGAAGTGTATACAACGTAATCTGATGGCTAATAACGATATTTTTGTTGTAACTCATAAGAATTTGATGCGGAAAGGCCGTATCACGACCCGGTTCCTGCTTGTTATTCCCTGGCATACGTCTACGTTAGGAACTCCGTGACGTCACGCCCACAAGGCAGTTTCAGCTGAGACCATCTCCTATTATACGCACCTTTTCCAAGCATATTTCTGGAAACGCCCCTGTCATTCTAATAATGAATACTCTACGCTTCTGCACTTTTTTTCTACGTTCTAAATTGGTATCAAAATATCATTTATTTGATGCTCTATTGTTGAAATGGAGCTAGGAAACGAACAAACTTAATAATTGGCATCGTGAAGCAAATGTGATTATTGTGAAATCATAAAATTGTACTTCTCATTTGTTAATTTAAATCTTTAAGTCTGGTGTTCGAAAATTTTCTATTAGTTTAGTAGAAATCATTTCCTAATAATCAATCTGTTTGCAGGCTCACACACTAGTGCTCACGCACACGCAGGAAAAATATATATTACAGCGAACATCAATACATTTAGTCAAAAATTGAAGTATTATATAAGCCAAGAAAAAAATAAATTTCATAAAATGTTTTGTGGGCGATTTCAACTCATTATTCCAGCATTTTTACTTGGATTATACAATTATTAAATTAAATAACCTTCATATTTTCTTCCTAAAATTTTACACACAATTCAGCCTTAATGATGACTTAAAGTTCACAAAACATTTTATCAATTTCTGCAAAACCTTGTAATGACACATGATGATAGCATTCGAAATATCCGGTTTGAGTGGTTAATAGTGACTAGTCAAAAACTCGTATTTTCCAAAGAAATCTGTCGCAGTCAAAAATATGTTTCTTCCGTTACTTGTCGAGTAGGAACGACGCTTGCATTATTCCACAATGAAATAAAAAATACTACATGAAAATGCAAATATCCTGTGATTACGATGAAATCATCAAAACTTCCAACTGAAGTGGATAATAGGGTTGAAAAACTGTGAAAAAATATTTTTCTACGCTACCTAGAAAAGTCTTCATTACTCCACTGTGCATTTTTTTAAATTTTGATTTAAAAAAGAACACTTTAATTAATTGCAAAAAACATTTACAGTGAATGCGATGAAATCATCTAAAACGTTCCAACTGAAACGGGTAAGAAACACGAAATAGAAAACACGCCATTAAACTAGAAGAGCTTTTTTCCTCAGGAAAAAAAAATCACTTCCCAACCGCCTACTTAAAACGACCACGAGGTTGGCGCCCAATTCACACGTAAAATACTGGGAGGTAATTATTTCCATTCAAACCCTCACGGGGGAGGTTCGAATGGCCGAGTTCCTCGCGAAAAGGCGACGCCAGGAAGGGGCTTTAAAAACACTTTTTCACCCGCCCGGCGACGGGGGTAACTTCCGAGAAGCCGACCGTTTCCATTCATGTATTTTTAAAGCCAGAATCACCCACAGCACTCCAGAGCTTCCGTAGCATTGAGGCGAGAGAGAGAGTGTGAACAAAAGATTTGGAGGAAAACGGAGGAGAGACAATCTAAAGGGAGGAATGGCCGATTTGGCCGCAAGTCGTCACACCCTTCCGTCTTTGCAGATGGGTGTTGCGCCGTCGACTTTTAATTTTCGCCAATGCACACCGATCAAAATCTGATCATTAAATTTGAGAAATAAAGAATTAAGATAATTTTGTAAAATGCATTGGCATGGCTGCGTCCAATGCTTAATCTAAAATCTCTGAGATGAAATGCGCACACAAATCAAAATTTGTTTTTTTAATATGTGAAATAAAAAGTTTGATATTAAAAAAAATTATATAATAAATTAAGATACTTGATCTAAAAATAGCCTTAAGAGTGAGAGCCAATATGTACACAAATGCAATTAAATTAATTTTTTTTTGCTAAATTTATGTAATTAATACTTATAAACTTTATTTTTATTACATTAATGTAATGAAAATTTGCTTATTACATTAATGTTTATTAAAGTTACGTTATTAATAAAACTTCGTAAAAAAATAATTAAAATGAATATGTCAAATAAATAAAGATTGTCGATGCAACGTATAATATTACGTCCCAGAGAGCCAATTTGGAGTTTAATTTGTAGAGATTTACTGTAATTCAAATCCCTAAATACTTTAATAACTTTTAAACATCAGAGGCTAAAATTAATTTTTCGCTGTAGAATGTAGTTATTGGTCCTCAATATGCCCTTCTTTGCACGATGCCTCTTAATATATCATATACGACTATTGACGGATTCATTCCGCTTATTAGCAATCCTATTATTATATACTGCATTCCCATACCCTTGCCCATGATGCGGTTACGTATTTAGCTAATTTTAATTAAACGGGAGCCACCACGTCAAACGCCACCGCGTGACGGTAATTTCTCCTACGGCGCGAGCACTGCTCAAGATAAACGGATAATAATCTGAAAACCTACATTTCATTCATTTTTCAATCACCCTGTGTCTCTCGTTCCGTCCACACTTGGCCGGAACTAGAAAGAGCTATTTGATGATTTTGAAAGAGATATTTGCCTTGAGAGGTTGAACTTCCGTTTCATCGTACGACTTGATCGGGATTCACTCGTTTGCCTTTCATCACCTAAGTCATGTTAAACACAAGTAAAATGAAAAAGAACTTGCCTTTCCCAAGATAAGCCTCTCACACAGTAATCAATAACCGGACCGAAGGACCAAAAAATATCTATCTCGTTCCGTCCGGGCTTAGCCGTAACTTTAATAGAGCTATCTAGATATGTGCTGGACATTTCATCATTAAATAAAATAGGGAACTGAATAGAAAAAAAGAAATTGGCTGGGAGCACTGAGTGAGTGACTAACCCCAGGTTATAAGCTCCACCTTCAGCATGCGTCAGACGTCTTGTAGGTAACGTTGCTACCCGTAGAACGGTGCGGGTTCGTAGCCTCATGAACCCAGGGAAACATTAGATAACCAAAACATTTACCGAAAGGTGTCGGGGTATAAAGCAAATCGCTCACTTCCCTCTTTAGGCCATTAAAAGAAAATCCACGAAAGGTGCGAATAATAAACACCCTGTATTACGTCAACACAACGACTACAAGGCTCTTTTACGGACATTACTTTTGCTTTTTTTAGCATTCTAATGGTCTCTAATGCATTTTGGAAATAGTAAGAGCTTATATTTGGTTGGGAGAGTGGATGTTTGCTGTCTATAATGTGGTGTTGAGGTGAGGATTTGTTTCTTACCCCTTACATAAAGAGCAAGTGCCTACATCTTCCAGGCGCGAGGTTGTCTGCAGAAAGGAATTAACCCCTTGAACTATTGGTGAAGGTGGGTGGCAGTAAGCAGGCAGTAATACATTTTTAAAAAATGCAATTTATTGTCACAAAATGAACTTAAGGCAAACCACAAACCCTGCCAAAAAGACGACCACGGCACACGTAATAAAGGAGAAGGGGCGAAGGGAATAATTTGGAAAGTGGGAAAGAAAGGGCTCCCAAGCTTACGTAGTTTGGCCAAGGGGGCGACAGAACTGCGATATATCGTATAGAAAACCTCTTTCGATTCGATTTTTCCGGAGCCCCAGTGGTCCAACGGCCTACCCAACATAGAGGCGCTGGTGTAGCCTGTTTTTCTGTGCAGTAATGAACTGGGGGCTGCCATATTGAATCTCGATGTAAACAAACGTGATATTGAGGCTTATTGATAATCATTAGTGTTAACTGCAGACTTTTTTTATTGCTTACAGTGTCCCTTACGATTTTGGAATGTGCTCGATGAAGGATACGAGTCTCAATGATCTTGGTTATTGCAAAATTGCATGGGTATGAAATGTATTTGGTGATGAAAATGTGAGTAATTCTGTTTCCTTCATTATTCCATTTTGATTTCAACCTGTGATTAGCTAACCTTTTCTCATGTTTTCAAAATTTTATGGTGTCTTGTATTCCTTATATTTCAATATGTTTTTCATTGTACTAGCAGTTTTTCTAGTGTTCAAACTACTCATTTATCGCTAGTGCTATGCTTTCGTTTGTTTAATGCTAATCATTTTGTTGGTTATGTATGTAATTTGCTATTTCAACTCTGTCCTTTCAACTGTTTAATTGTCATTAATTGAGCATTATTCATTAAGTGTTCTACGATGTTTACATTTCTTAAAACTTTAATCTCTTTCATTTTGAAGTAAGAACTTATTTTCTACTACATTGGTATAAAATATTCTTCACTTTTCTCGTTTTCTACTTTTGGAATACTTTCTTTCGTATAAGTGATTGATATTAACTTATAAGAACCTTTCATTTTAAGACTCCTCTGCCAAGATATGTTGCATATCTTAATGGGTACTCATCATGAACAACTTCCTACGAAATAATGTCCTCCTTTCATAATTAAATAATTATCTTCCATGAAATGATATCCAAACTTGCATGCTTATTTCTAGTGAAGTATTGTTATGGTCTATGGTTTCAGGATTAGCATTGTTTTCCCTGTACCAGAGCTATTGCAAGATACATCTACCTCAAGGAAAATTGGGTCACCCTCTTTGTCTATAACTGTGGAGTGTTTACTTAAGTAATGGAATCTTTCTCCTATTACGCAAAGGCTGCTCATCTCATGTTGTCATTGATATTTGTTGCTTGTGCATCTCATGTGCTTGTAGAATGGTTAACTTTCTCAGATTTCATCTCTAGTATGTCATATTGAAATTGTTATTGTTGTATTTCTTTTGCCAGTTATTGTATCAATAAATACTAATGTCCACTGAAGTAAGTTTCCGAGATCATTATTCTTACCAACCACCAGATCGCCAGTTGACTTTGTACATTAATCTTGTATTATGGTTACTGCTTTAGTAACCTGGGGAAGTTCTTCAGGAAGATTTTCCTACATTCACTGCTTTTAAGTTTCTCGCAATTGCAGTATCATTATTAGGCCTGAATAGCACGCTCTATCGTGACGCGTAAAAAAAATTGAAACACGCGCCGAGATGTGCATTCAAACTTCGCGGCAGCATTGGACCACTGGCATAGATGGCACTGGTGTATCAAAACCTATACGCATTATCCTTATGGGTATGTCGCCCCCTTGGTTTGGCGACGAGGCAGCCCCGGAGCGGCGTTGAGGTGAGAGGGCACAACATGCCACAACGGGCGAATCCCAAGCAAAAAGCCTGGATCTCCTTGCTCTCCCAAATATATAGGGAGCCCGCAATTAGATTCCTTCCGCAGCGACGGACTGGGAGTCGACCGGCTAGGGCTAGTCCGAAAACTCGGCCTACGCCCCGCAGTGAGGTCGTACTTCCACTGCTTACAATGGATTGTTCTCCGATAGGAGCCTCAGAAGACGGGTGACACCCTCTTCTTAATGCGTGAAATTCACACGCCTAGAGTTGATTTCAAATATCATGGCAACTGAGAGGCAGGCCCAAGTTTTTTTTTAGGGCACGTGACTTCTTGAAAACCAACCAAAGTGAGATAGGCGAAGCGTAGCCTCTGGTAAATTCAGTCGCATTCAGACATCCGTGGTGTACGCGTCGTGATTAAGACAGCTGTGTTTCCAAGTGGGACGAGGGTTTTTGAGACAGTAGAAGAGGATTCAGAGTGACCACCTGGGCCAGCAACCAAGTGCGAGACTTGTACGGCTAGACCTCCTAGGGAGGGATTTGGTGGGGAGGGGAAAAGGAGAAAGAGGTTATTTTTTGAGACAGTATTTCGTTTCCATTCACTGATTGAGTCTTTTGAGAAAACATGGCAACGCCCGCCTTTCACTGTCTCTCCCTACCTCACATCCCTTGTGTCGTAAGTCCCACCTCCTGCCGCGACACCGCTCGAAACATTCCGAGCCTGCACGACGGGGTCAGTCGCAAATATATGTGAAAACGATCATAGCACTCCTTCCTAGGTAAAAATTTGAGAAGTAAGTAACGAACATAACAAAAGTTTGTTAATATACCTAATGATTCATTCACTCAGTGATTAAACCTCAGGGACGGTTTTGGTGGGTTTGGATAGAGCTCACCAAAGGTGTGTGCTCGAACCATAGTGCTCGATCTAAAGTAAGCTCTATTTTCGCTTTTCTACAAATCATTAAGTCCAAACCATTGTATTCATTTACACAAATTCTGTTCATGGCAAAGTTGCCGCTTACTATTCTGCAAGAGAATGAGGCCGCGGGGTAAGTTTCGTGGCGTTTAAATGGTAGAAAGAATAGTCGATTGAAAAACAAATATAAATTATTAATGAGTTCAACAGATTCAGGCTTCAATAGGTGGAAGTTAGACATATTTAAATAAATTATTTAAAAAAGAACGATAGTTTATGAATCCCCCAGGATCGCGACCAGCTAAGGGAAAGCAAGCTAATTCGAGAGACAAGGCACGAAAGGGAGTTTGAGTAGGTACCTTGGCTGCGGAAGTAGCGATGGTCTTCCAGAAGGCGGCGTGGGTCCGTGTCTCTAGAGTAGGTCTTTCAGCGTCGAACACTCTACGAGAGCCTCACTAAAAAATAACTGCCCAATGTTGGCGGGAAAACGCCACTTTATATAACTTGGGCCCATTTGCCCTCAAATCAAATGGTTTCAAAGGCCTCTATTAACTTTGTCTTGCTCGATAGTAAGGCAGATACTAAGAATACCCGCTGGTCGCTAACTGGGCACTAACCTCATGGTCGTTTTAAGTAGGCGGTTGGGAAGCGATAAATTTATTCACCGTAAAGAATTCTTCTAGCGTTCCATTTTATGTTTTCAATTTCGTATTCCCCGCAATTATTAACTTTGATCAGAAGATATTAGATGATTTCATCGTATTCAAAAGAAATCTTCATAGTTATTGATTTAAGATTTTAAAAAATGTATGGTAGAATAATGAAAGCGTCGCAGTTTGCGAGCAAATGAAGAAAAAAATTTTCACAGCTATTGATGTCTATGAGAAATACGAATTTTTTTTATTATTCCATGATGGATTTTTTCCCTTCCACAATTTTTAACTCTCCAAGCGTTTCATTTCGTGTTTTCAATTTCGTATTCCCTGATTTTTTTACACAATTATCCGCTTCAGTTAAACGATTTTTGATGATTTCATCGTATTAACAGTAAATTTTAATCGTTTCTAAGAACTTTTTTAAAATTCATAGTGAAATGATCAGAATGTCTTACTTCCCAAGGTGCTCAACCGATACCCTCAGAGTGAGGGATGGATCAAATTTGACGGGAGGACTTCCTGCTGCGCGACTCACCATGCGTCGCGAGGTTCGTTGCTATTCACATACAAGTGAGCGATTCCTTTCCTCCTTGAACCATTCCGTCAGAACGCAAGGCGAAATTCGTGATGACACCACAAACCTATCACTTGAAAATTGGGAGCACGAATATAATAAAAGAGGATCCTCAAGTCGGCCTCTAATTGTGCTGTCATCCACCGTGCATTTAAATGGGTTTACCAAAGTCGCCACTCGCGTCGCTGACGGAAAAATTGATGAGATTTTCACGGGGAAATAAGGTACAATTCAATAAAGTGCAAATAATAAGGTACAAAATTTTGACTGATACTAATATACATGATGATGTGATCTGTCTTATGCATTGATTTCAAATTCGATTCCTCGCATTTTCAAATATAATACTGCAAAATATTCGGAAAAAGTGGATCGCATTGGACTCATCACCGCGCCGTGGACATTTTTGAAACCGTTCTAAATGCGACCGAAGTAGCAACAGAAATCAGCCTTATATGGGATGGAATTGGACCACCTTTATGGAGTCCCGTTGATTGGGAGGTAATATTTACACGCTTTTCCTTAACTCGATTAGTCTGATTGTCCATTTCATTGATGAACGTAATCATCTAATCTATAACTTATCTTAAGGACGTCGACTTCTCGTTGCGAAATGCCTGAGAAAGCATGTGCTTAAATACGGAAATATTGGGGGCTGTTTATTTCTACACGTTTTGTCTTAACTTCTTTGTATGCTGATCTGTTTCATCAATGGAATCTTATTATTTATTTTTAACCAACTTTCCATCGTTGGATCTGCTTGAACTTTTGAACAATAGCTTTCTTCTGATAACAATAAAATATTCAATTATCAGAGATTTGAAATTCTACTCAATTGTGCTATAATTAATCAAATACATTTCCATATGGAAAAATTTACAATTTCTCAATTGATGGCGTTGGTTATAAATTTTTTGGCGAAAATTACTTCAACAGCTTTGGTACATTTCGATTGCACGATTTGGCACTAAAAATTAGAAAGTGGAAATAAAATTAAATATACGCTTTTCCCAAAAACATTTTTAAATGCATAAAAAAAAGCTTTTCAGAACTCGGAGAATAAATTGTGCGTGAGGTTAGATTTATGAATAAAATAATGCGTGCCAACAGGCTTTTCTACCCTCATTTCTAATTAATCTAATCAGTTTAAGAATACCGGTACTAGACACGATGATATCTTTACGGAATCACTCGCAATGCACAAATGGTGCGAAAAATCTACACAGATAAAAAGCCATTCGCCTTGACCAGAATTCAAAACCGGATCCCCCTATTTCCGATCGAGTGCTTTAGCTAGTTAAGCTACCGAGGCGTCATTCTCCCCTGTGGAAAGTTGAGGATTATGCCGGACGAGGTGGTATGGACTGCAGAGCATATATATATGATTACACAAGCAGTCCGAAACGTGCGCACAGCGCCAAAGCCGGAGGGCAAAGCCCGAACATCGAGCAAAAAGCCCGAGCAGCAACAAGCCCGAGATCTGGGGATCCGGGTTCGAATCCTGGTGAAGGCGAATGTTTTTTTTCTCTGTGGATTATTCGCACGAACCGGATCAGCATACACGCGTGATTCTCAGAGAGACGAAAGCTTAGTTTTTACCTTCATATTTATTTTTAAATTTTATACTGTATTTTGGAAAAAGGGTGATTATTAGTTTTTTAAGCCTAGTTTTAACTTTTGGGAATTTTATGCTATTTTTTGAAAGAGGGTGATTATTATCTTTATTCATCAGTTTATTTTATATCATGATGAGTGAGTGACAGAATAGGGAAGAATTTGTTACCGTCGCAACTAATCTCTCCCTGCCATCTATAGAATTACTTTCAATTAACCCTTTTAGTGCTACCCTTCTTCCCAGGGTACAGTCGAAAAATGCGGAGGGTATTTTAATAAAATGTAGCGACTAGGAAAAAAAACATCATATAGTTAACTTTTAGATATCTTTAAGCTGTTTTTATTTAATTAATGATATTAAATTGGACAATAATCACAACATTTTTATACGCTTACTGATATAAAAGTTTTTTATTTCAATGTCCTCAAATTTAACAACGATAACGTAAAAGCCGATATATCGGCGCGCCGCTCGAAAAGGGTCAAACGCGATTTCATCTCTAAGAGAACGACCTTGCGAGAGATACTTATTCTATTTCTCTGATTGTGAGACGATGAATATTTCACAGTAATTCTTTAAGTACGCAAAAAGTTTGCGTTTTGATTAGTCGGTTGACTTCAATTCCCTCGAAAAATATGAATACATTGCTTGAATTTAGTTTTCCAGCCCATAATTTAATCTGTTTCCACGATAGCGAATACCCTCGGCTTCATATCAAGCATACAATTTGAGGGATTTAACTATAGAGGAAACTGTAGTCGTAAAATACATTCTACGAGCGTGCTGCGCCCGCTCCCAGCGGGCATCCCCCGCTCTTTTCAATGAAGGTCCACAGAGGGATTGGCGCGTTTCTAATTTTAATGTAGAAAAAAAGGCAGAGTCTTATGTACAAATTTAATTGGAATGTTCATGTACAAATTGAGGTCAGAGGACCTCTTTAAACACAACATTGGAAGTAATTACACTTCCTCTGTTAAACGCACATGATGACTCCTACTTACGTATCAACAGGAGACTTGAATGTGTAATCAGCCGCATTTTGATAAAAGTTGTTTAAAGAATGCGAGATATTGTTACAAATGAACAAATGTATCAGTGTGTGCGCCGTTAACGTCAGGAATATTTACCGGTTATTTTTTTGTTTTTTTTTAATTATTCAAAAACCAATTTTAGGAAACAATAGCAATATTTAGGAAGTAAGAAATGCCGTCGCATGTTCTCTGATAAATTCGGTTCATTTTGGTACCTCGTTTGTAGAGTTTGGTTGCGTATAAGTTGAGAAAAAGGTATCTATACAGTAGAAATTATATAGAAGATATTCGACGCGTATTCATAAAATGTTGGTGTTTCCTACCTCGAGAGGTTTAAAGCTTCAAAAACGACATTCTTCAAATTCACCTAATGCTATGTTAGTAGCCATAACCAGCTCATGTTTTTCGTGAGGTAACTGATAACTTCAGCCAACGCGCTCTTTTATAAAACTTTCCTACAGCTGCGTCATTCCATTAAATAAAAAGCAGAATATGAATAAAATGTTTTCTTGTGCAGGTATACCTAATCTATAAACTGGCTGCAAAGCCGCTCTACGCCTTGTAAAATTCCAAGTTATCGCGACGCATAATCATTCAGCCGCGGAAAATGCAATGGAACGGGAGATAAAAAAATATATATATGTATGCTCTCACTGCGGATGGAAACGGGCGGGAAAATCGGGCAAAGGACTCTGGGATAATGTCGAGGGGGAAGACGAGAAAAAGAGAGAGATAAAAAAAATGGACTGGCGAAATAGCGCCCGCGCGCACGCTTGAAGGGAGAAAGAATGACGCGATAAATGACGCAAGCAGCCATGTGGATGCGCATAGTAACGCTGGTGGACATTGAGGAAAATAAGAAAAAAAACAAAACACAAACAGGCGGCGAGTAAAAACTTAAGAGAGGAGATCGCGTGCAAAGGTTGGTTCCGTGTGTCATAATGCGGAGATATATTTACGACCAAGGTGCACCGCACCGTGGGGAAGCAAAGAAAGAATGGGACCCGACTTCGTCGTTAGAAGGCTACAAACGATGTTCGCTTCGCGTTATTTTTAGTTCCTTTAGGCTCTTCTATCCTTCTCTCCTCTTTTCGCGAGCATTCGGAGCGTAAAAATCGTTGTCGCGTTGGAGGGTTTCCTCATTTCTCTGCTTTTTCCCGAAACGATGTCTGCACCGCCCGTTCTCATACCAGTGGGAAGGCGTTCTAAACGGTCAAGGAAATAGATGACGACCGAAGTGCGGTTTTGGAAGAAACGTCATCCCTGGTGGCTACAGCGTAGGCTCTGCGTATAATCTCAGGATGCACTGGTGAGGGAAGTTTTTCTTATGCACCACCTCTAAATATCTCGTTCGTATGAAACGATGCTCAACAATTTTCACTCGCATATTTTCATCTTGCACATCTTGTTCTTTTTACCCTTCTTAATCCAGAGCTGCTTCTGAGAGAAATTAAATTTCAAGAACTTCCATTTGTTAAATGTGAAAATTTTCTGCTCAACCATAATTACTGTGGAAGCTACATATTTTGCCATTAAACTTAATAGCACAAAAGAACACGCAGTTTAAATCTTTCCTTAATGGAGCTGAAAATGTATGAATTCTTGATGTTGCTTAGATTCAACATTGGGCTAACATAGACCAACATTAACAACTGACATTCACGTTAACTATTCATATCACAATACCAAATTTCTATAAACAAATATTTCTCACGTAAGTAAATACTTAATCATAATTTTGCTCTTTAAAAGGATGCAAAAATTTCTGTTGCAAGATGTTCTTATCTTTGCCATTTGTTTCTTTACATTTGAAATATTCCTAATATACTTAAATTGAAAATAAGAAGATAAAAAAGCTGATAATACATTATTGTAACATCGATTACTTTTGAAATGACATCATACTACTCCCAGAATATCTGTAAAACACAATGTTTTTGCAGCTCAAGTTAATTATTGTTTCCTTAGCTCTCCTATTCTCCACTTATCACGTGCATTCGGAACGTAAAAATCGTTGTCGCGTTGGAGGGTTTTCCCGTGTCTCCCTTTTCACAGCGTGTTTTTTTCCGAAAAGATGCCTAAGCCTAATTTGGTTCATGCATACGCGCACGTACCGTTCTGGTCCACCAAAAATGTAACGATTTATGTATCTTGCAGTCATGCCTTAAAAAATCGATCCACGTCATACGAAATGCAAAAATATGATTTCAGTCAACCTGGTTGTAATATTGATGAGACAATAAATGAACATAAGTTAATCCCTAGAACTGCAGAAACAATTTACGCCTAGTGAGACAGTGTTTAAATCGGGTTCAGATATTATTTCTTTAGCTTACTACTCTCTCTCTCTCTTCATATTTTAGAATCATTAAAATTGCTACCTCTTTCAGACGTTTTTCTTCGTCTTTCCCGATGCAGTGTGTTTTCCAAGAAATATTTCGGTACACACACAAAAACAGTTCGTACTAAACGGTCACAAAAAACAGATGATGGTCAACGGGCTATGGAAGCGGCGCCACCGCTACACTGGCATCAAAAGCATAAGCACTACGAGGCTGAACATAAACTCAGAGCATAAGTGGCTGAAGCCAATCCACCACCTCCTAATCCTCATTAACACTTATCATTTACTTGGTGAATATTTTATCTTGATAGAACGAAGGTTTCCGCGGTTAAAGTTTGATCTCTGCATTTTTCTCGGGTTTCTTGTAGACAACAGATCTTCTTCAGTTGGCTTATTGACCAAAGTTCCACATGCTAACTGACACGGAAGAAAAAATCCGAGATAAATACAGAGATCTTTCATCTTGCTGTGTTATTCGTTCAAGTTATAATATGGTTTTTGCAGGAGGCGACCGAAGCTAAGGTCTAGAAAATTTTCTCGGGTTTTCCACAGGTTGATGTTTTCCATGTCTCCTGACGTTTTGAGCAGCGACTTGCTGTTCATCCTAAGGGGATCTTCTGAATACCGTTCTTCAAAATCCCTTATATGCAACAGAAATGGTGGGAAAAGCACAATACGCGGGAACCAATCAGGTTACAGCTGACCATGGATCGGTTGTATATACACTATCCATATTTTGAAGAACGGCATTCAGAAGATCCCCTGAGGATGAACAACAAATCGCTGCTCGAAACGTCGGGAGACATGTAAAACATCAACCGTTGGAAAGCCCGAGAACCTCTTCTGCACCTGATGCGCCGGGAAACCTAAGATCATACGATATAACATTTCCTGGAGTTTAGGTCAAAAAAAATCGAAACGTTGGCTGAAACTTGTTTTAAAATTGACCTAAACTCCAGGAAATATTATATCGTATATTAAACAAGGTCAAGAAAAGGAAAAAAATAATAAAAATAATTACCTAAGATCATACATCACAGCTAAGGTCATTAGAGCCATTAAGGAAGGGTAGGGAGGGAATCGTTGAGTGAGACCCGGCGTCGGCATTTCCTATAACTTCTTGAAATAATCTTTTTGTTAAATTAATTCCAACATATAAAATTTTTCTGTATCACAAGTCGACAGTATGGTCATTGTTTAAAGTATGGCTTGCTATGGGATTTAGCTGTATTTTCCGTTTTACAGATGATTTATGAAGGGTGATTCTGATATTTTTACTTCAACACATTGGTACTTGAAGAGCCATTAAATTATTCTGAAGGTGTCTGCCACTTTTAAACGTAAATACCATCTAAAGCAACGATTACACC
Organism: Ischnura elegans; assembly: GCF_921293095.1. Classification (NCBI taxonomy): domain Eukaryota; kingdom Metazoa; phylum Arthropoda; class Insecta; order Odonata; family Coenagrionidae; genus Ischnura; species Ischnura elegans. The sequence goes on along the minus strand of NC_060254.1, from coordinate 35,803,207 downwards.
TTTAGATTTTAATAAAACGAAGATAAAATGACCTCCTCTGGAACCCTCATTTTTCCACAAACAGGCTTGTCAATTAGTTTTTGATAGATGATAGCTTTTCAAATTTTTTGCGTGGAAAGCTCGATAACCATAAACGTGAGAAGGAAACAGATGCAAAATTAGAGCATCATATGGTCTAGCATGATAAAGTTTCGCGGGGATAAACACGAACTTCTGGTGTAATGAGAAGTGTATATCGTGCAGGACAGTGACAAATTGCTCGGTTAGATATTTTTTTCTCTCCCCACATGCGTTCACGAATAGCCGCGGTTCCGTGACGAACACGTCCCGTCACTGTGAGGCGAGAAAAAGCGACGCGGGGAAGCGGTCGCTCCTATTGGGTGTCACTGCGGCCTCAGCAATTTCAGTTCCGCGGATTCGCACGAAAAACTCCGAAATGTGGGAGAGTTCAGCGGAGGTGAGGACAATCATTATGTGACCAGGATGATTCGACTCATAGAACATGACTTTGAAACTGAACGCTGCAGACATATCCTTCTTAGTGATTGAACGAGACATTTTCGAATCGAATAACTCCTCATGTTCAAATTTTAAAAATTACGAAGAAGAAAAATCAATATCCTTGGTATAATTTCGCACTGGTTTCGTCATATTCGTTCTGCGGGCTTCCCGGGAAAGGGCGCGCGGGGTGTATATCACCCCATGGTTCTTCTATATTTGATAAAAATAATTATTAGTCTCAATTTAATTCGGATCGCCTATTTAAAAAAGAACACAGTGTAACTATATCCTTCCAAGGAAAAAAAAATATTTTCTTTGGGTTGTCGATAACACCCCAGGCGCCTTCAAATGTTAAATTTCGCCGCGCGCCCTCTCCCGGATTAATTACTTTTGTCACTTTAAGGAATTAACAGAGGAGCAATGACAAAGTTAAGTTATCGACTGCGTTATTCGTACCAAACATATTTCGCATTCGACATCATAGACATTTTTCACCATATCTATCGATGGTAAAAATCAGAATTAGGGTAAAAATAATGTTGACTATCAAATCTTAATATTCTTTAAGTTTCCGTTTTTCCCAACTATTTAACTAAAGTAACAAGGCTAAAATTATAATATTTACTATCTAATTACTCAACAAAAAGTAGTCCAACTACGAGTCGAATTTTAGATATCATGGTACTTACGGTCTAAATAAGAATATGTAATTTTTTTGAAAGCGACAAATTTACTCTAACATTACGCAACATTTTTCGTGCGCTTAAAGGGCCATGTCACAAACCAGCAAATAATAATGCAGATTTTAAAATGCACTTACCAGATAATATAGCACGCAGAGTCTATGAAATGAATGATAGAGGCTGATACTTCATGAATGTCTATTGTAAGACATGAAGTAAAGATGCTTTGCATTTTTCCACTTAAATATTTATTTAAAAATCGGTGAAAATATTTCACTGCATTGCAGAATCATTAGCACAGCATTGCAGTGAAACATGTAGACTCATTTTAAAATAAATATTTACGTGGAAAAGTGCAAGCTTACAGATAACTGAGGAACGAATCATAATTTTTAAGCACGGCCATCAAACAATCGACCACGTGATGCTGTTATTCCCTTAATTAATAGCAAGTAAAATAGTTACTCCAAAAGCAAATTTATACCCACATTTCAGGCATATCGGGGTAATGAGAGGGCATAGATTGGGGTTATAATTAAGTAAAGGCCAAATTAATTACAAAACGTATACTATTAATGAAGGCTTTTCTATATTAAATGCATTTATCATTGTGCTTATAATTTCTATACACCTTCGTCATTTTACGTATATATGAGCGTGAAATTATGGAAATTGAAATAATTATCCAATCTACTTTAATAACACATTTTCCAGAGCAATAAATTGTAAAAACGCATCACATTTTCCTTCTATAGTAATGGAATCTCTCCAGACTCTCATTTCATTGGTAACAAATGAAGACGTTATCATATACGATATAGAAACTCCTATCTATTCTGCTAAGAATGTGTCATATATGGCATATTTATGCTTTTATGTCCTGGTCTGCGACCAACTATTTCGGTTTTAAACTTTATACTTCACGACCCCTTATGTATTTCCATGTATTTTAATGTATAACAACTGTAAAATTGCCTGTATTTAACTAATTTTGTATCATACATTATCATTTTTATAGCCCTGAGGATGGACAAATATAATGTCCGAAACGTAGGCAAAGTTTGAAAAAATAAATAATATTTCGGTTTTATGTCATTAAGTTGAGCTTCTGTAGAGCCATTCACTGGGCCAGTGAATATTTCTCCGCTCACTGTATTGCTGATGCTTTTACGTATTATTTTCCACACTGCAGTAAAAAAAAACGCATCGCATTTTCCTTCTATAGTAATGAAATCTCTCCAGACTCAAAAATAATTCTGAAGCTCTAGAACTTTTTTCTGAAACAAACTTTTTTCTCTGTTAACATTCATTCTGTATTCATTTTACGTTTACGTGGGCATTAAATACAGCAAATCGAAATATTAATCCAATCTATATGGAATATAACCTTTGCAGAGCAAAAGTTTGTTCACAATAAAAAGTAAAAATAACAAAAAATAATTAAAAAAACCAACAAAATAAAAATAACGATTTCTGTACCTGAAAATGTCGCCTCTGCGACGAAAACGGCCGTGATAAATAAATTGCGTGGAAAGGTACCATAACTTTTATTGTGTACTATGGATATTCACAAAGTAAATCCTGAAACAATCGAGTTTATTTAAAAGCTTGTTAATCATTTCTTTAGTCGCAAATAAAGACGTGATCCTACATGATGAGAAGGTTTCTATTTTTCCTGCTGAGTATGTGACATGTTAAATGGCATCAATGTGGTTTTAATTCCTCGTCTGTGACTACCTGTGTCGGTTTTATTCCATTAAGTTGAACCTCTGGAGATAAATCCCAGATATATTTTGCCAGTGGATATACCTCGGCTCACTGTAATGCTGATGCTTTTTTGCGTCGTTATTTTTCTCTCTGCTGCAACAAACGCATCACTTTTTCCTTCTCTTGAAATGGAATATTTTCAGCTTGAAAATAAAAATTTAAAAGCTCTTAGCCTTTTTTTCTGAAACAAATTAAACGCCATTAATATTTTACACTCCCTGAAAAGGATTTCAGTTCCCGTCAAATATTCAAGGGTTCGCTCCTGACCCATTATTCTATTATTGAACATGACAGCGTCCATCCACTATTCAAGGACTCCACCATATGTTAGTGATGGAGTTTTCAATTTGCGCAGACTTCCACAGGAGGTTTCAAAGGATTTTAGCGCAGTGTTGAGTAACGGGATACAATTTTGGAGAATTATATCTCACCACGCCAGGGGGTATTCATGATTATGCACCAATGTTATCAATGTCATTTTATGAGTGCCTTTGCGCTTAAATGCCACTCACAGGGCCTAATTCAATTCATTTTTGCAAATAATTCTCAAATATTCATAAAAGGTGGAATCATCATGTCAACTACCCTTTGGTGAGAATGTATCATATATTGCTACTGCATCGCATCAACAATGCTGAGGTAAAGTAACCTTATCCAGCAATGATTAAACTGTTTAATCCTAAACCTCAGAAAATTTCACTACAGTAAACGGCGAACAAATCGCATTCTAAAAAAATAGCAAATGATCGCTACCATGGAATAAAAAGTAACTTTCACAATTTAGCTCAATGATTCTTTCCCATAATTATTAATAAAAAAACATGAATAGGTATCGGAGGTATCTACTGAACATTAATGTAAACATAGTTTGCAATTTAAGTGCATTTATCACGAATTACAATTTCTGCTTCCAACTTCCATAAACTGACTCACAGTTGGATCGACTAATAGTATCACTTACATACTCGGTATCCTTACAGTTATACCATTTGTAATCGTCGTATTGAAATCAAAATTTTTCAATTAATTATTGTCTAAAAAATTCAAAATAAAACTCTTAGGTAACACTAAGATTATTTGACGCTTCTTCAATAGTTAAAAGAATTCTCTGGGTTCTTCATTAAAAACTTTTCTCAAAATCATGAAAAAACAGCACGTAGCAAAGGTGCTGATGAATAAAGCCATAATCAAAGATAATAAGCGGCATAGACAATTTTAAAAATATAATTTAAGGGAGGAATGAATCAAAAACTGATTGAGACATTTTTAAACATTTTTTGATTCCTAATAAATTTGTTAAAAATTGGTTAACGAGGCCACAAATGTGATACCAAAGTTTGGTTGGGAAAGGTGAAGGCAGTTCTCAGCCCGGATTAAGCCATGGGCGGGTTGATTTACTCATCTGGTGAAAGTGGGCAAGTTCTTTTCCTCGTTTCAGCCCGTTTACCGAGGATTTTCGAGTAAGCGTGCCCGAGGCTACACCCAGGATTAGATGCCAGAGAATAGAATATTTCAGCGCTAGGTATTTGATCGAACACCAAGTCCATTGAGAGCCAGAGACATCTTCGAGACTAGATCCTGAGGGTGAAATGGACGCATAGGATCAGAAACGGGAGGATACATAGACGCAATAAATAGAGTAAGATAACTGCGGGACTTCATAAGCGAAATATACTTACGGGTTTTAGTCATATCCTAAGAGTACCAAATATTATTTATAGGTAAATTAAAATTACGAAAACTTAAATAATGTATATAAAAAGACTATTCCCTTTTCATTGAAGTCACAATATAAATGCACTCATTAACTGCGCATTTTATGCAAAGGATTAACTCAGAATTCACCATTGCAAAAACTGATTGTAGCCTTGCAAAGATTAGTAGCGTTCCTTCCTCAAAATCCCAAAAAAACTCTCTTCTTCCTAACCAAAAGCCTATTTCTCACCAAAAACATTCCCACACCAAAAAAAACAACCATTTAAAAAATACTGCAAATAAAAACAAAATTAGGCCATGAAAGATAATAAAAATATGAGCAGATGTTTTGGAGGATAAAAAACCACGCGAGTAAAACATAGTTATCAGTTCCAATTGCAATTCAAGAGTTCTATTGGGAAAAGCAACGCAGAAAAGTATTGGAGGGAGATGAGCATGGGAATGGACGGAGCATGAGATAGGGAAAATTAGAGAGGTGTAGTGTACCAATTCCAGCGCTTCAATAATGAGCAAGAATGTATATATGTGTGTAGTTGATGGTGCTATGGATACAGTAAAGAATATTATGGTACGGAATAATCATGTGGACAAAATAAAATTCCGCAATTTGGGAATAGCGTAAAGTATCCAGCCGAAAGGCAGAAACCAGATAAGAATGACGAGTACCTATCCTCCAACGGACATAGTTGCCCCTCGTTAACCCCAGTCTTTTAATATAAATCCTCATGAGAACAAACCGCGATTGAACTGGATGAATCCGAGTTTTCCGTGGTTTAAGCTGCTTCTATGAATATTTGATTTCTACAATCCGCATAATAAAATTCTCGTGCAAATTCTTTCCAGAAACCATTCCTTCATTTCCGTCTAGATTTTTCCCTTCCGACTGAATTCTTGCAATGGCAGTCGACGTGAATGACTAAGTAGATAACATTTTCACGGTGACCGGAAACGTTACCTCGCTGCATAATGCACAAAAACCCGTTAGCTCTTGCGAATACTCGACGCCGAAATCGAAAATGTTCACAAGTTTTTCTCCCGAAGTAAAAATTCATGAGACATCTTTATCTGCTTTCCGCACAAAGTGACTCGCTCTAGTCAAGGTCGTCATGCCGGAGATGAATAATAAGGCATTCAATGTGGATAGGTATTTCCAATGGTATTGCACCATAAAATTGTTAATGGTGAAAAGTTATAACACATCGACTGCGTTTTTAAGCCGAAGGAAAGATAGCTGTTAAAGTTTCAAACTCTCCGATTATTTTCAATAGTCTCCCATGTATCTTCCTTAGCTTGAAAATGATTATAACGCAAGCGCTACCTATTTTGTTTTGATACATGAATTTTGCTTTACTGAATTATTCAATCATTTCAAAAATTAAAATCATATCAATGAAACTAACGCCTAAATATAGAGTTACTTTTCCATCAACCTGATTTTCGAGCTATTACCATATTCACTCGTTGTTTAGAGATCATATATATAATAATGTTTTAATATAATTTGTGTTAACACCAGTATGTGTGCCTACGGATATCTAACGAATGAAGTAGAACATACATTAAGCCGGTCACCAAGAAATGCACAGTTTAAGGGTATTCTAATATCTTAAGAGTATTCTTAAGGGTATTCTAATGTAGGACTAGCGTCACATTTAAAATGAAAAGAAGAAAAATATTAAGCCTAAGCGAATACATGAAGGTCTTTACACTGAGGTTGTTTACAGTTTACCATTACAGTTTTTAGATACATTTCCACAAAAAAGAGAAGAATCAAAATGTATGACGTTACTGCACTACCTATAACATACTACATTCATCACTCTGAAATATCAATGCTAAATTTCTGCAAATTTCATCGCGCAAACTTTGAATTCAATTCCATAAAAGAAGATCAAAAATTCAAGAAATGTCAACATGCATTGTAACACAAATAGCGATAAAATATATATCAGACGTTCTCTTGAAGAACGGCTATACATCAAAAGCTGCTGAATATTCCGTGATTGACAGGAGGCGTAGGAGGAGGGGAATCGATATAAAAGGTTTGAGGCAGAATTTAAGAAGTGATTACCCATCAATCAAAAGTTCGTTTTATGCAAAAAAATATGCGAGAATACAAGGGACATACAGTTTGCTCTACAGGGATACAAATGAAATTATGCATCTTCAGCAGCGCAAAAAATTGAGCTTGTTGAGGAACAAAAGGTTTCAATGTTTTTTTCGATTGGAAGATGTCAGTCTTACTTTGCTTTTGGGGTACATGGCGTATCAGAAAAAAAGCCTTTTTTTAACATCTCAGAGTTCTGCCGTTATCATCAAGCTTTCCTGTTGTTTAATTTTTTTCTCATTTTTTGCAACATTAAATTCACACTTCTCTTATCTTCAAAAAATAGCTTTTCATCTACATCTTAAAGAAATATTTTAACTTGGTGGTAGGATCAAATTATAAGAAGGAAAATAATATTTATATAATAAATATATTTTTTATATTTCTATTCCTAATAATAAGATTCACTGCGATCAATTTTTGATGGCACCATAAAAATTAACAAGTTCAATCATTTCATGCGTGATTAGGGATGTGCGAGTACTCGAAAATTCAAGTCGAGTCGAGTAGTTGGTTTTCGACTCGAGTGTTTCGAGTAGTTTTACGAATGTCGAGTCGAGTTGTTTCGGTTACAGAGCTGTCGAGACCAGTAAGTTCAGAAATCTGCCGACAAGAGGGGCGCTATCATGAAACCCTTGTAATAATATCGTTGTTAAAGTCAATAAGTCGTTCCAATGCCTTGTCCCTGAAGTTTCAGCTTGCTGTATACGTGGCAGCCAGAAGTCGACGTCAACGCCAAAAATCTTTCCGTCAGCCGCGCCGGCCGACTGTCTTCCTACCCGGCGGTGTATTCGGAATAATCGGAGTTAACCCCTGCGTCGCTCATACATTACTGTGCGATATTTTTAAACCCTATCCTACTTTCTTAACTCAAACGCTGGGATAATACGTAAAAAGTTTTTAGATTTCTAGGAATAAACATGTAACTTTTCGGCTTTTGCGGACAATGCCGGTTTTTCCCTATTTGACGTCACAAATAGTACCATCTTGAATCTTGCCTTTTTGAATATTACTTACGTCCGATGTTAATTTTCGTTTATTCCTTTGCTACGTTTTGTTTCCTTCTTGAACTAACAAAACAAGAGTTGCTAAGATTGATTAAACAAAGTGAGAATTTATTTTTTTAAATTTTGGTCCATATGGCTATAGGTATGTTCTATAGTTCGTTTGCATCTTCCCATTAAATTCCATGAAGATTCAAGATCCTTAAAAATCGCTGACATAATTTCAAATAAAAATTCCTAGAGTTCTCAAGTATAGAAATTTTGTCAATAAATTAATATTCCAGCTGTGGCTAGTCCAGCCACATGAGTCGTGAAAGAATATTTTCTGCAGGCAGTAATACTGTAACTTGGAGACGTTAAAACCTGCTACCTAATCATGTAGAACAATTGACTTTTCTGCATGAGAATTTGGAAAGATCAAATATTACATGATTCATTTACGTATGTTATCTTTATTACAGTGGCATAGCATTATATCAAGCTAAGCTTTCAGAATAAAAAATTAATAAGGGGATTGGAAAAATTTTACCAAGTCATATTGCCAGATCCAGAAATGACCAAAATCGACTCGACTCGATACTCTTGAGCAGTTTTCAACTCGACTCGATACTCGACTCGAGATCAAAAGCACTACTCGGACACCCCTATGCGTGATATAGTGGAAGTTTGACACGATTAAATGAAAGGTAGTTAAACTCTTCCAAATTTATTTAATGCATCATACACCAAATGTCACAATTCTTGTACTAGATGGTGGCTCTTGAGCCTGTACGCGTCGTGCGCATTAAATAACTGAGGAAAAAGCAACTACCTTTAATTTCACAAAGCAAGTATACTTGAAGATATTAAGCAGCCTGAATTAATTTAAGTATACCGGGACTAGCCACGGTGATAACTTTTTACGGAGTCACCCGCAATGCACAAATAGTGCAAAAAATCCACAGAGGAAAAATCATTCGCCTTGACCGGGATTCGAACCCGGATCCCTCGATTTCCTTGAGTTCGGGCTTTGCTCTCCGGCTGTGACGCCATGCGCACGACCTGGACTGCTAGTCGCATCATATGCTCAGCAGTCCATACCTCCTTGTCCCGGCATAGTCCCCAAATTTCCACAGGGTAGAATGACGCCTCGGTAGCTTAACTGGCTAAAGCACTCGGCCGGAAATCGAGGGATCCGGGTTCGAATCCCGGTTAAGGCGAATGATTTTTCCTCTTATATACTTAAATAAGTCCAGAGCGAACACCTCTAGTGTTCAAAGTTCGGGCTTCGATAAATCGAGGGATCCGGGTTCGAATCCTGGTTAAGGCGAATGATTTTTCCTCTGTGGATTTTTCGCACAACCTGAATTAAGTTCAAAATTGAAATAAGAAACGAGTAAAATGGCCTGATTTAGGCATTCATTCTCGTAACGCTTACCAAAATTAACGAGTTTATCTCAGCGTTAGCAAGAATTAATTCAGTCATGGCATTTAAATAAACAAATATTCAGGGCAACGTCCTTGAGTTTTTCTGCTCAAAATAGTGAAGTAGAGTAAGCTTAATTACAATTTCAATGAATACTTTTTCATCCCACATTCCTTTGAGCAACCGTTACGACATATTTCAAGGAAACTTTTGCTCGCAAACAATAATATATCGCACATCCCTCCCAAAGAAATTCATTACCGCCTGAATATAAGCTAACAAAGCTACCGTTGAAGTAGGGTTCACAAGGGGATTAGGAATACTGGGAATAAAAAATTTTCCCCGACTGTGCCGTGTTGCGAACGTAATGCATGAGCGCACGTATATGTCAGAAAGTTTGGAGATGTGCAGGACAAAGCCGACGGTGTAATAAGAAAATATGAAAACAAGCCCAGGCTTTAGTCGGAGGACACCAGGCGGTGCGGCTTAAAAATGGTACGCCTCATTCCATTTTTTTCCTCGCCCATGCAACAATAGAATCTAAACTACTTGCACATGATACATCCTATTTGATCTTACATAGTCAAAATAGGTCGTGTCGCACTATCATCTGCCTTCCAATAAAGAGACTGAATATAGATCTGCCGCCTAATACGGAGATTAAATATAGGGTTACGTGTTTCATTTTCAGGAAGTTCAATTTTTATTTCAGGGAAAACCGACGCTACGGACTGTTTACCTGTACGCGAATTAGTTATTGATATTCTCAATTCAATACCACTGAGATATTTTCCCCAAATGATAAATTAAGGTCAGGAAAAAATAATCTCATATGAAAATCGTGAGTTGAAATTAAAATTCACAACTGAATGTTTCTCCAAACTTAATTTCTTTATGACTTAGAGTTACTACTGAATACATTACTCAATCTTCACCATGAATATTGTTCCTAGATAGTGTCAAAAATATCGTCTACATAGCATTCATTGCAGCCTTGCTAACTTAACATGGTGTTCAAAATAGAGTTATCCATAAAATCCAAAATTAAATTTATCCATAAAATTACGCCTGCATTCAAGTACGGTATGCGTAACGAAAATTTTAATTACTTGATTCGCAAAATCGCATTCGCATCGACTATTCATTAAATGGGAAACATACACTGGGTTAATAAACATTAATGTCAATTAATCGGAAAATATACTTCTAAAAATCAAGCCATCCAGCTGTGTACAATAGATATTAGAAAATAAATATCTAATCTAAACATCTACTAATTTTTTTCAACTCAAGCAATTCTTTGATCCGAAAAATGGGCGGGAATCGTTTTCTCATTTACAAGTTAGTATCAGCTTTCCTCAGGCACTAGTTCGTCCAACAAATGACGTGGATCGTTAAGATGGGATATATTCCGAGACAAGCCCAGAGATGTGTCGTTGCTGAGGTTTTTCTCCAAACATGTCCCTCGTGTCCCTAAAAATCAGCGATAATTGCCATAACTGGACGTGTTATCCACTTTTTGTGCATTCCGTTGATTTGAGGCCGTTTTCCTCGGCTCGGAAAAGCATTTTTCGAGAAATTGCAGTGTTTCACTGATTCCGTAACTCTAATGTTCGATGTATCGGCTTCTTAACGGATGATCGCGAATGAATATCCCAAGGGGATTGGATAGAGGAGGCTCAATTCCATCGTATAGAAGGTTGATTCCTGTTGCTATTTCAGTGGCATATTAATCGGTTTTCAAAATTGTCCACGGCACGGTGATGAGTGCAATACGATCCACTTTTTCCAGTATTTTGTAGTATAAAGTTTATCAATGCAAGGAATAGCATGGAAAAGTCATGAATTTGATGGATCACATCATAATTTATATGAATTTCGATTGACACCCTTGATTAAACCTTATTTCCCCGTGAAACTCGGATCAATTTGTCCGTCAGGGACGCGAGTGGCGACTTTTGTAAACCCATTAAATGCGCCGACGGTGACAACACATTAAAAGACCCACTTGAGGATCCACATTTTTAATATTTGTGGAATAACCAATGAATCGCCTGTAGTAAAAGTGGATTCAAAGACCGCAGTACTAAGTGCGCAATTGGTTTCATATTTTTCTTTCATATCTTTTTTATAAGGGAATATTACATGTCAGGCTTCATTTTCTCATTTCTTCTCAAAATAATGAAAATTTTCATTTCCCTCAATCCCAATTCTATACACAATATGAAAAATATTAATTATAAATAAAATAATTGCCTTTGTTAGCATATACTTACAACTTGGTCCTTCTAAGCCTTTTCAGAATGTTCCATTTATCCTACAAAGTGGCATATTGAATGCATAACATTTATATTAAGTTTCAAGTTTCAGCTTCATAAACAAAAAATACTGCAATAACGTGACACAAAACGTTTAAGAAACTTTGAAACCAAAATAGAAGAATTTAATAATATAATTTGCGCATTTCAGATAAATTAAAAAAGTTACAAGTGTACAGTTTCACTAATTAACCATCCTTTCACTTTTCTTTTAATTTAGGCCAAATATTTTAGATTACATAGAGCTTTTGTCATATAATTAAAGGTATAAGGTACCATACATGTTATTGAATGGAAAATTTTTCAATAAAGGACTGTTAAGTTTATTCATAGAATGTGCATTATTACACTGAATTTTGTGCTGTTTTTGTTAATATTTCTCCATAATAATGAGCGAATTTAGCATTTATTCACAGTTAATATTTAATATTTGGTACACAGTGATGTAAGTTCAGTATTACAACAATAGTGGAAACCATCTGTATAAAATATTTTCAATTTTCTCTTGTGATTATGAACGCTTCAATTATATTTAGCTCTAATTCTACCCTTTAATGAAAGACCTGTTCGTAGTTATCCCTAGGTTCAAGAAATTTTCAGTGCAGGACAACCGTATCAAAATAATAAGCGAAAACAATTGTCACGCAAGGAGTGGGTTATCTTAAGATATTAAGATATTGCCTTCCCATTCGTTATCCGTATGCTCTAGGTAGGCATGGTTTGAAAATATGGGGATTTTTGCGACTTAAACGATAGACTCTTTGAATGAGGTGAAAACTTATAAATTAACAAAACGTGATTTTTTCAAACGAAAGGACGTTATGAATGGCACTTAAGTGGAAAAAAGTCAATTTGAAGACAATTTAAATGTATACGATCCTGTCAATTATTTTTTTCGTTGATGCATAAACTGTTATAGATATTGATTATGAAGCATTCTATAGTTTCAGATATTTTTACTTGGAGTATTCTACGAAATACCATGGCCAAGTTTCTTTATTCTAGCACGGTATTTAGTAACCCTCGCTACGTACTCGCTACGTCCAAACCTTCACCCTAATCCTGATCTACATAAACGAGGGCTGCTTTTTTTCAACCTCCGATGAGTCATGAACAGAAGACGAAGTTATTGATTAAACATTATTTCATAGCTAAATATATTGAGCACACTTGTCGTGTCCTTTCGTAACTATAGCCCGGCTGATCGAAGAATTGGTGGTGCCTGTGGACAAGTTTTACTATACTTTCCTCATAAAATGTTGCCGCCAATGACTTCTAATGAATTTTTCCCTTGTCCTGGAGCTCATCGGCCATTTGAACCCGCTTCCCTCCAAGCCACTTCTTCAATTCAGGGTAAAAATGGAAGCCACACTGCACTATGTCGACATTGCACGGCGGGTGATCGAAAATGTCCCATTGAAATTGCTCATGGAGCAGTTGGGCTGCATCAGCGCTGAGATGACGGGCGTTGTCATGAACAAGAACACTTCCAGAAGTTATCATGTGTCACCTTTTGTTTTGAATAGGAATGCAAGTAATGTTTCACACTGTTTCGCACTCAAGCCACAGTGCATTAAAAAACTCTCTTTTATCGGCATAGGTCAAGATATGTCAAAGCTGAAGACGTTCGGCGAGTTTTCTGGCTATCGCTCCGCGGTGCACACTCGGCGCGAGAATCAATTGAGGCAGTGTAGTTAATGAGACTGCCACTAACCTTAAACCAATAATTTTCAGTCAGAAATTACTTCAGCGTGTGGTGCAGAGGATGCGCAGTTGCCCTATCCGCTCATGACCCGCATGTCACTTGTAAGGTGTTTTCGCTGAGTGACCGGAGGTTGACAAAAAAATTCCTCTTATTTTCACTGACTTCTGGGCACTCGTAAAGTGCTTGTATGTTGAAAACTGATTACTTTTTTGTGTGACATCCGTTGATGCTGACAACTTAAGTAACGTTATAGTAGAGTTCAAGTAACGATAGTTTAAATAATAAATTTTAATGCCCGCATTTGTCCACCAAATATAGTAGACAGAGGTGCAATATTCATTCACTTTACCTCCTTGAGTTTGGAGACAGCATGAATTTTCTAGCTACTCATAAATGGTACGACGATACGTCAACCTACTAGTCATGAATCACGATTATATGCTATGACACGTCGAATGTAAAAACATGCTAAATTCATACAACACTCTAATTTGATAAATATTACTCTTAGAACCATGAATATTCGGAGCGTACCAATAATAGTAATATCAAGGGTGTTACGTGCTATGACTTTCGAATGAACGATAATGTAAGTTCTTTCTTTTCCCTTGGCTAACTAATTTCATGTTCTTAGATGATTTACGTGCTTTTCTATTAGGTTTTTCTATCCTTATATTCAGAGAAAAGCTTGAACGTTCATCTATCCGTTTTTAGTAAATCACCATGGCCACGTGTAAAAATACATTTGAATAATGCTTAAAACGCTGCCAAAATGATCATAAACGTTCACGTAAGAATAGAAACCGGTCGAGGTTAACCGAATAAAATGTAATGAGGAACTTAGAAAATGTATATCTATTAATTCAAACGCGTATTTCAGACTCTACAAACTTAGATCGAAAACTAATGAAGATGTATCTAATAACAGAGTATTTCCCCAGTCCCAATGATACTGATCGACGTTATCCAAATGAAATGTAATGTGGAACTTGCAACATGTTTATCTATTCATTCAAACGTGTATTACAGGTTGCACAAAGTTAGCTTGCAAACTAATGATGATACATCCAATAACTGAGTTATTCACCAATCCTAATGAAACCGGTCGTGATTCACCAAATAAAATGTCATGAGGAACTTATAACATGTTTATCTATTCATTCAAACGTGTATTTCAGGGTCTACAAAGTTAGCTTGCAAACTATCGAAGACGTATCAATTAACTGAGTATTTCCTCAGTCTCCATAACAACTCAATCGAAGTTTCATGCACAACAAACACTGCTCACCAAGTATTGATACCAGCAGGCGAGTGGAATTCACACACCAACATGATGATGAATCTTCGCGCCACTGACTTGGCTCTTCGGCGATGATAAAATCAGAGAGCCAACGTTCATATGATCGTGCCCGGAGGGTCAAACCAGCCTGCATCGCAACGATGGGGCACAGTGGTCAAACGCGAGATATATGTATCCGAGTTGCAGGGTGCACGTAAAACAGCAATGTTTCATATGAGTAGCCGGCACACTCGACAACGCCCGACCAGGATATTGAGTGAATATCACGTACGGGATCTGGCAACGGCTCCCGGCGGATGAGGATGGACGATGCCGCCGCAGTATCGAGTGATTATCTCGTCCTTTGGCATTTCCCTCCCATTATCCAACCTAGTCGGCAGTCGAATCGTATAAGTCCTCACCGCATACAGACACCGCAAAACTATATGGGGCATTTGACTCCGATTGAATCCAGCCTCGTCCCTTTAAGAAAGTACAGCGGCGGCAGTTCTGTTTTAAAAAAATCATATTCATTATTACCGAAAAGACTTTTTCTTTCATTCCGTATATTCTCCGTTTATACTGCACCTACAGTGATAAATGATGTATCATTTTAAACGCTAAATCACCGGCTTCTGACGAAAAATAAAATCTCAATCTCAAATTTCACTATTCACCAATTCAGTTGAATATAAAGTTTCGATTTTTCCATGTCGATTACTCGCTCTTTTTTGCTCTTCGATTTCTATTTACTTGTCGATTACTCGCTCGCTCGATTTGTTTGGGACTCCACACATTTTTTCATTCTAAACTTAAAAAAAAAAAGATTTAAAAACCCGTTAAATCCAGAAATAAACCAATGAACCGAAACATAAACAGGCATGAATATTAAAAAGAATATCTAAGTAGTATGGTACCTTAAAATTTACTGCTTTTTTTGTTTTTTTACTATATCGGTTACAAGTAGCAACTTTCATACTGTAGTTTTAAAAAAATGAAGAATGTTTAGCGTTCTCTAAATGAGACATCCTGTGTACAGAACTTAAAAGATAACATGCATCACTTCGACAACATTGCTACTCCTAATACTGTCTTTAATCCTTTCTAACCCAGAGCTGTTTCTGGGAGAAATCAAATTTCAAGATTTTTCATTTTGAAAACTTGAAATTGTTTCACTTCATCATAATGTATGCGGCAGCTAAATGTTACGTCATTGCAATTTACACCACAAAATAAAGCATAGTTTACATATTTCCTAAATATAGTAGAAAATTTATACATTTTTGATGTTGCTTAGAAACAACATTGGGTTATAATGGGCTAACGATGTTTTGTAAACTGCGTTCCATTATTCAATAACAGACGTCACTATGGTTCCTACTGGTTCCAAACTCTCTTCCCTGTAAATAAAAGCGAACAAACTATGTATAAATCCACCAATTTATTTTTGTGGTACTACTAGTTTCGACGCAGCGGCGTCATCATCAGGTACAAAGGCTACAAAGAAACAAACATCCTTATATATCATGTGGTATCGGGAGGAAGAAGGTAGGTGGAAGGGGTGGCTGGGAAATCTGAGGTGTGTGATTGGGCGTTGTGGGAGGGTGGTGACAGTTGGAGAGGGGTGGGGTGTGGAAGACCGTTGGTCGGGAGTAACGGAAGGTTTTTGGTGACTAAGGTAATGACGGGGGTGTCCGTGGGAGTGGGGGAAGGGGAAGGATTATGGGTTGTTGGTTTTTCCGTGAGGTTCAGGGAGGCTATTAGGAGGGGGGAAAGGTTCTCAAAAAGGATATCATTAAGAAGGGGACGTTTCTTGATGAGTCTTCTAATCTCCAACTCTTCTAGCTTGTTCATTCTTCTGCCTTTTTCCTCCCTGTGCAGAATTTTTGGCATGAAATCACTGTTGTGGTTCTCCTCCCACAAGTGCTTAGCAAAGTGGGATTGGGAGAGGTTACAAGTCCGAAAACTCCTCTTGTGTTCCTCCGCTCTCTTTCGGAAAGTGCGGCCCGTTTGTCCGATATACGCTGCAGTGCAATCATTACATTCCAATAAATAAATGCCACTATTGTCCAATGGGTCACTCCTTTCCTTAGTGTTATTAAATAATCTTTTCAGGTTATTGTTGTTATAAAAAGCAATCTTGTACAGGTTTTTAGGGAAAAGGTTGCTCACTTTTTGTGATAAAACACCGTAGAAAGGTAGCTTTCTCCACTTAAATTTTTCCTCCTTTGAGTCCCTTTGCCTGAATAACATTTCTTGTGCTCTTAGGGAGCGTTTTTTTACGAGTATTTTATCCACAAGAGATCTGTTATAACCATTCGTTGCTACTATTGCTTTGATCGTTTCCAATTCCTTATTGAAGTTCTCTTCCGATAGGGGGATATTAAGAAGTCTATTTATCAAGAAGTGAAACGTCGACAACTTTTGGGAAATGTGATGGCGGGAGTCACTGGGGATTACATGATCAGTGGTGGTGGTTTTTCTAAAAATAGCAAATTCAAAACACTTAGCACTTTTGGAAACAGTCACATCAAGGAAATTCAACTTACCACTCGCTTCTTTTTCACATGTGAATTTAATTCTGTCACACTGGTTGTTTAAACTTGTTAAAAAAATGTCTAATTGTCTTTCGGTGCCCGTCCAAATTGCAAAGACGTCATCCACATAACGGAACCAGCAATAGATATTTTTGGTGTTTACCGAACCGCTGTTGAACAGTTTTTGTTCAAAATCGTCCATGAATAGGTCAGCCAGGAGAGGTGACAACGGTGAACCCATCGCTAGCCCTTACAAGCATAAAAAAGCACTCAATTATACACCTTCTTCTCTATCTAATATCCAATTACACCTTTTCCTAAACATAATTATTCCCAGTGCAACAGCGTGAAAGTGCAAAATATTCGCACGTGTTACCTAGTGTACATATATTAATAAATCCAGGGCTCAGAAACATATTGGCGTATTTAATATTTTGGTGGTTTTCAGTTATCCACGGCAACCGACTCCAAAATAGTCCATCCACCTAGAAATGCAATGGTGCAAGTAACTTAGAAACGCCAATTAGCAGCATATGCTGGGAGCCTTCAGTATAGTTCCAACTTCTTTGCGAATTATAGTTTAATATTGAAAAACCTTTTTTTCCTACATCAAGTTTCCAAGCTCTCTAATTGTATAAAAACTATTATGTATTCAACGATGTTCGGCGAGATGCTGTGGAACATATTACAATGATAAATGAAAAAACATGATGGTGATCTGTACCTGATGATGGCGAAGCTAATTCCCTGAAACGCGTCGTACACTAATAAAAACTATGGACATACACAAAGTGTGTATATGTATCATCATACCAAACAAAAACTATCAATTAAAATCTCTCTCGACCATACTATCACATATTAGAGGGTGAGAAGCCATGGAATAAAAGCGATTTTCTAAACACAGTTAGGTACTGTTATATGGCAAACAAAACAAACGCGATCAAGTAGATATTTAGTAGTTCATTTGATTTTCCACTCGATGTTAGCACAGAACAAAACTTTTTGTTTTTACTACTATAGTATTTATTTATGAATTTAATACAGCTATAGATTTATGAGAAATTACCTGCAAAATTTATTTACACATATGATTGAATTTCATCATAAAAAGGCTAAACCAACTCTTTATAAGCGCAACCTTTGTAGGGGAAACGTTTTTGCCATATAGTTTCAATTTTTCATGCAGAGTTCTTACATTGTCTTTAAGTGTTAAGCTCATACATAAAAGGGTAAATTAATATGAGAGGGTGAGAATCCAAGGGGTACCAGTGATCTCTATTTCCAAACAGAGTTAAATACATAAATTAAGTTAAGAAAATTAAAAATTAAGTTAAAAAAACAAACGATATCAAATACATATTATTAATTAACGCATTTTATTTACAACTCGATGCCCCCACAGAAAAAAGACTCACTCGTATCCCTTGGCCTCCAATTGGTTATATAATTCTTCCATCATTTTCTGTAATTAACTCTGTTTACAAAAAAAAACTTGTACCCCTTGACTTCTCGCCCCCTCATATGATTTTGTTTTATTGAGTGCTGGGGCGCAAATCTATTTCCCCATGACGCTATCGTACAACGCCTTACGTTTCGCTAAATTAGCATATCTCTCACAGCCCGCGAGATTCATTTTTTCGAAGTTATTGTACGATTGGAAATAAATTACGGTATTGCCACACGCATTAACTATTTACCTGTCACATCTTACGTTCACATCATTCATTTGACCTGTGATTCCTTACATTTTGGCGGCATTATAGTAACTAACATTAAACAGAATCTTGCCTCTGGTCAAATAATTACATGTAATTGATTCTCGGCTTGCGTAGAGTCAAGATTGCCGACTTCTTCAACGCGAGGATTTTAATTAAAAAAACGGGGAAAAATTAACCTTGATGATTCATCATTTAATTTATAATCTAATATGCTTGGTTATGCAATTTATAGTCGAAGGATCAACTCTTGAGTTTTTCCTAATTTCTCCATTAAAATCCCAGCCCTGAAGAAGACTACAATTTTTTCGACACATCGACAGGATATTTAATAATCATATGTAATTATTTGACTAAAACTAAAAAAAATCCAAAGATATGGCAAATATCATTCCAAAATGTGAATTCTTCCGTTAATGAAGCTGTTTGTGACCAAAAATGTTTGTTAAGTTACATAGAGTGATGAGTATTCAATGGTTAAACATTTCAACATAAACCAAGCTTCCACGAGATGGACTGGGGCCCCATCTCCTTTGCATCCTACATTGAGAGGCAAACGCATCTCATGCTGTTTAGAAACCGACTACCCCTCGGAGGTTATCTCTAACTTGACGACCCAATATACCAACGATTCCACGTAGACGGATACTTGTACCAGCTATTCCCGGAATTACGAGGAAGATATTATCTCATTGCAGCAAACGCTGTTGATAGTCGTGTACGCTATGACGTAATTGTCAGCTACACAAACGATGAATCGCATGGCTACCATCCAACAAGGGCGCAGCCTAACTCACTTGATTCTATACCACCCACTAACAATACGGACCTAAAGGGAAGTCAAAAGCCGAATTCTAAGGGAGGTGTGTTCTTGCAACACCATCCGCTATGAGCGCTTTTACAGTAGCAGACTTGTGAGATGACAAGAGTGAGATACCTCATGGATAAGGGCACTAGTGAGGTTTTTTCTAAACACCGTGGAACCCGAAATTTCTCACGCTTGGCCATTCGTTATTTTACGTAAATAAATCGTAGTTTCTGACAAGCAAAGGAGACACTCACTCTTGTTCATATTTCTTAGAAAATTTGAAGAAGATTACATTTTATATTTTAAAATTAATACAACCAATTTCTGCGAAAGGGATCCTGAATGTGTTAGTTGTAACCTATGGAAGGCGAAAACATGATGAAGTCTCTCATCTATTGCAATAAAAAAATATACCCACCAGGTCACAGAACCTTTTCATATGATTGAGACGAGAACAGTGTCATTGCAGGCGAATTTTTCTACTAATTCAACTGAGATATTTAAATTAAGATTTGTTTATTCCTCCAGCATAAAAATCTTTTTTTCTTCTCATGGTCGTCTTTTTGGTGGAAGGATGATACTCGCAAGATATTCTGAATATTATCCAATGGTGTCCAAAATCATCCAAATAAAGGAGCTCGGTTGAGAAATCATCTAAATTCTATTTTCATGAAAATACAGTTGGAATGAAGCGAATCTTCGCATGTAACCCAATAAAAATAAAACAAACCCAAAACCTCATATATTATTTAGATACGATGGCCAAACATTCCTTTAGCCGATGAAACATAATCAAACTCTCGCTCTATTTGGCCCATACACGCCTTGACAAGGTGTTTAAAGTGAAATAATTGTTAATCTACCAGAAACATTACGTAGTAGAAATTTGTTTTCAACCGTCAAAGAATTTCTAACGACTAGCTGGAATTAAATATTTTCAGAATATCGTGCATAAGACTTGACAAAGCTTTCAATCGTAATAAATCTTTGCTTCCCAGAATCAATACGTAATATAGCTTTATTTTCGATCCTCAAAGAATTTCTAACGATACATTTAAGCATAAAAGCATTTTTCTTTACTATACCCACAAGATAAAAGATGGAATTAATTATATGTATAAAATCGTGCATATGCCTTGACAAAGCTTTAAATTGAAATAATTCTTTATCTACCAGAATCAGTACGTAAAATAACTTTGTTTTCAAACGCCGAAGCATTTCTAACGATGCATTAAAGCCACAAAAGCAGTATTTTTCTTTACAATTCCTACCTTATAATAAGCTGGAATAAAATATTTGCAGCAAATCGATCACACGCCTTCACAAGGCTTTAAATTGAAATAAATCTTCATCAACCAGAATCAGTACGTAAAATAAGTTTGTTTCCAGACGTCATAGCATTTATAACGATGCATTAAAGCTATATAACCAGTACTTTTCTAAACAATACGTACCTAATATAAACTGGAATTAAGTATTTTCAGCGTATCGTGCACCAGCGGTGAGACCCCTTTACTTAAAATTTTCACTGCCCATTTTTTTTGCCGACTTGACAACTATCCCCATCGCGAGTAAACTTCAAGGTATTGTGTGACCGGGGCTCTGACGAGACAATGGCAATATGAAACTCGCATATAATGGAATACGGGAGGAGCATGCACTTAATATACTACCCGCCGTCCCCTGCGCTCTCACGCTATACAGAGAGAGGCCTTTAGCTTGACTTGGGGTAAACGGAAGGGAAGGCGAAAAGGAATGAAAAATGAGCATAATGAAAGTCAGGGGAGACAGACATGAACAAAGAGGACCCCCCGTGTATACCCGTGACTCTAAAGAGGGTCATTAAACTCTTGCTCTTCGTGGGGTATTCTATGGAAGATACCTTTCCGAGAACCGGTGTTTTGTATCACGGAAAATAAGTCAAAAACCTTCACCAATACACCTTGCTCTACTTTTGAAATAAGCTTTAATCAAAAAACACTCTCTCCAAAGGCCAAAGCACAGTAGCTCACTCTTTTTATGACCATCAAGGCGTAAATAAAATATACTAGGTGAAATGTTTCCACTGCATGAACTATTTCGCAGTAATTACTAAACCCTTTTATGGCAGATAATACTAGACTGTTATGTAAATTCACGAGCAGTTTATTTTACGACGAAGTAAGCCATATCTTACGGAAGCCAACAAACTACATAGATGAGATCGTAAAAATAAAATAGGTGGAATAGGCTGTAGAGCATATACATTCAGAATGTCGTTTTTTCCCACGATCGATTAGAGACAATAACGGCAGCGTAAGGACTTAGAAATAGATTAGTTGACTGGTAGTGTAGCTTACTAACCTATGTATTCATTATTGCATGCTTCTGGATTTTCCTAGTGATTCTAACAGCATGTCTTGCATACTCTAGCTTTATAGTCAGCTTGACTTCATGAGTAGAATATGGATAAATCCCACAGATTATGTGTCATTAGCAAAGCACATGTTGGATAGTTCATGTTCACGGAGGTTAAATTTTAATCCTCTGGAGCATGTAAGTGAAGGTTCAACCCCTGCCAAACGCATATGTAGATAGCTTGCACGGTAATATATAAATATAGAAATATTTTTCAATAAGCAGTTATGAGGAGTATTATAATGGCCATAATACCGCAACATAATGTTTAAGAAATCAATTTCATTCATCTATGTGGTTTTATATCGCTGGATTTGCTCATATGATGAGTCCGTCTTAAGAAATTCTTTTTAAAGCAGGAAGCTGTGTTAAGATGCACACGCTTAGGTTCATTTATGATCTTAAAAAAGATGAACATATATCCCCTTATTTCTCTAAATTAGAATGGCTTAAAGCAAAAACAAGGAGGCAATACATGCTTGCCTCTTTTTTATACAAACTTTTTAATTGCAAACGGCCAGAATGCATTACGCAATTTTTTCAGAGTAAAGAGAAATATCGCAATGTTGTAACTAGATTATCAGCTGATTTTTTAATTGTTCCTCAACATCGAACCACTGCATTTGATAATTCATTTTCAGTTGTTGGGTCAAGGCTATGGAATGGTATTCCTGAACCAATCAAAACCGCAAAATCACTGATGTCTTTTAAAAATCTAATGTTCACTAAAATGCTATTACAAGAAAAAATGTAATTGTACCAATATGCCACTATATTCTGGTACAATTTATTTTCTATTTTTTTTGCATGTATCTTATTCTTCTGTGCACTGAGCTCTAATATGAATGTAAGCCCTTGTATGTTCTTAGTGGACCATAAAGGTCCAAGAACAATAAATTCTTTATTCTTATTTTAAGGAATTTTGTCCAAAATTGTTGTCATGAATCAGAACACTTCCAGATGTCAGCATGACTCTTCTTTTGTTTTGATTGGGAATGTAAGTAATATTTCACACTGTTTCACACTCTAGCCACAGTGCATTAAAAAATTATCTTTCATCGGCATAAAGGTCAAGACATGTCAATGGTGAAGCCATTCGGTGAGTTTTCTGGCTGTCGCTCCGCAGTGTACACTTGGCGGGAGAATCAATTTGAGCAATGTAGTTATTGAGATTGCAACTAACCTTATACTAACAACTTAAGGGGGCGCCCTAGCGTTTGAATTTCCCAATTTAACGGCTCACGAAGGCCTCTGGCCGCAGCGCCGGGATATGGAGACGGAAGCCGAAGCGCCGCGAGGGAGAGAAAGGGGGGGGGGAAGGCTACTGTCCTCCCAACTTCACCCTCGACGACTCCAAGGAGATATGTGATACTCGGGATAAACTTGATACGGGTCGCTGGAACAGGAGTCGCAGTCGGAGGTGATATGTGACACCTAAGTGGCGGCGAGCCAATTAAAAATAGTGAAAGCCAACTTTTGGTTCCTCTCTCATGCGCTGAAAAAATAGGCCTGTGTATGCGAACGTCCTTTTGAGTTTACACCTTTTCCGAAATTATTGGCGATGATATCTTCATTATGTAAACAGGCATTTCGTCGACATCACGCCGCCGACCTCGGAGGCGGCTGGGTAATGTCCTTGACTGCTAAATAAGAAATCGCGGGTTCGAGTCCCGCCTGGGTAGGTTTCCCCTAACCAGGGGTTGGTTGTTCGTGTAAATAATTGTTAAAGTTTTTGAATACTCAATGTAAAATGGCTTAATGTGAGCTGTATTTGGTGGTTTGGGAATAAAACAAAATTTAAAAAATAAAATCTCAGCATTGAATTGTGGTTTATGATGTTATTTTAGCGGAATGTAGAGTCATTTTACGTAATGAAGACATCATCGCTCGCAGTTTTCGAAACGGAAGAGAAAAACTGGAGGCAAACGAAAAGTGAAGAGGTTTCTCATTTGTCACATACTTACGTGAAATATATTCAACTAACATAATTAATTATTGATAAAATGTAACAATATATGACAGCTAGCTTGCTTGAAAATCACACTTGGATGCGAAAAGCAATGGTTACTTAAGTTAGAGCTAGAAATATTTTGTTATTAACACCGATGAAAAGAATCTATAAAACAAACACGATGAAAAAAATCTGTGGAAAAGCCGAAACCTGCATTTCAAGACAAAAGTAGTTAGTAGTTAATTAATGGTTGAACTTTGAGTCATCATTTTATCTGATATAACACTCATCAGAAATCACCTCGAAAGCATTTTATATTTTGAAAAATGCAATGGAAAACATGAAATTATATGTGAACTATTATAAATTAACAAAAGTATTTAAATCATAAGAAAACATCAAGAATAAGTTCACCAGCTCTACAACTAGTTTTCAATTGCATTCAAGGGAAAAGTTGACCCCATGACCATCAATGAATCTTGGCATTGATGCTATGATGCGCGAGGCTGTGTGGTACAGCAGCCCTTGATGGTCCACTTTAAATATTTTTCTTCCACTGATGTCCCCTCTGGTTATGAAGATTTTTTTTCGTCTAGCCCTTTCATAACTAAGATAATTCTGGTAGCCACAGATCTTTGCAGTCTTCGAATAATTTTGGATAGAAGTTTTGTTAAATTGCAATCAACAATCGGCGAAAGAGCTTCTTCTGGCGTCAGTTATTTTGAGTTGTAGGTATTTTCCTCCATTTCTGTAATATCCGTTTCCCTCGGGTCGTGGTCATTTCCGTGATTATCTTCGCTGCCGCATCATTCCCTTGCGAGCGCAGTGTCACAGATGTGGCTAGCAATAGCTCAGCTACTGTTGCTTTCTCAAACCAGTCACTTTTCTGCTCTTAATGTTAGACCTATCACTAGACCTCTTAAAGTCTTTCTTAGGCCTTTCTTTGCTGCTTTACCCAGAAAAATCAGGAATTAGATAGCCATTTTGACACATCCACTTCCATTAAAAATAACGTTATGTATTTCTGTTCGTGTTACTTTCATTCGCTCTATTTTTCTTATCCGAAATATCAAAAATCTGAATCATCAAAGATGAAAATCGAAATTAGAATATAATACTCTACATAATACAACACACGAAATCAGTGAGATATTTATCTTGGAAAACATAGGAACCTTTTTATCGTTGCGTGATATCCTCCAGCAGTGGTAGTTCGTCCTCAATGAAATCTCACGCTGTATGGAAAATAGACCTTGGTTCCTCGCTTCCGTAGCACAAGCACTGATATCCTTTGACACTAACTAGTAAAAGTTGACTAATTTGCTCGGTAAAATCGTGAAAGGAATGTTTTTCAATCAATTGGGAAGAAGCATTTGTGGAAAACTCCGTGCTAGCCACCTCGTAGAAATCACCTGTATCGAAGATAAGCGATCCTCAAAATGGCAAAAACCCTTCATAAAACGAGGCAATAAAGCAGTTAGCGGCATTTCTACAAACGGACAGCTATGCTTTTTGTAGAAAACATTTTAAACGCTAGATAAAAATCGTAAGACTGAGGTAGGGTTTACGGTCACAATAGGGGTTACCGCGGTGGGCCCGCCGCCACTCTTGAGCCCTTTCCTTGAGCCCATGTTTGAGCTGATGGGTGCTATGAAAGACCTAGGAGAATGTGGTTAGCAAAATGCGGGTGCATTGCGGTAAGATATGGGTTCTCCAAGAATAAGAAACTATGTATTTCCTTGCAGCCGCGACCTTTCCGAAACAAGCTTCTGACTTGCCAGCGCAATCGTTGAGTCCGTTACATATATCTCATGAATAAAATCGTAATTTGCACATTAAAAAATCAAACAATAACAGGTATATGGAATTTATAATGTATGCAACTGTAGTAAACTGTAATGTCGTCCCATCTTTAGCGACATATCCTCAACAATAACTAATGCTGAACAAATTTCCACATCTAATCATCGCGTCAGGTGGTTGGACACTCAGGCACATAACTTGATAGGAGAGGTGGGGTGGCAGGTAGGTGCAAGATTGCTCTTTTGAGAATCAAAGTTGATAATTTTTTGTTATGCGGGGTAGGATCTTATGCGTAGCAATGCGAATAAACATGAAGTTTTTCTCTCACCATGTTATCAAGACGTGAAAAATAAAACATTTTCACCGTTTCATAAAAAATAATAGAAACTATCAATAGGAAAGAAATTTTCACTACTACGGAATCTAACCATATTCATTCTTGCTATGGCATCCTTAAAAATTACTCATTTTAAAACAAATTGCAACTGCAGACATATTCTTCTGACAATTTTATTAAAAGATAAGAAAATATTGTTGACATAATTTTATGTTAATTTGACAGAAGTCTCTGTTTGTTTCACGTCTTCCTTTTCCAAGGCTTCCATTCTTTTCGACGGCGTCGTTTCCCTTGGGGCTTGCTAGATACTTCCATCGCACCACAAAAAGAAATACGCAAAACGAAAGATCGACGATGCGACTTCGAAATCAAGCAGCTAAGAAAACGTGTGACAGGCCGGCTGCCAGTGCTGATGTTGAGGGGAGGGTCTGCTCGCCTCGGAAGGGAGGGCCAGGAGGGGAGGCAAAGAAGTGAAGGATGACTCGCGGAAGGAGGAAAGGTGTTTAGGATGACTCGAAACGACTGCGCGTTACAGAAAAACTGGCTGCAAGGTCTCACAATTTCCCAAATTGTAGCTTTGATTTACGACGTGTGGCATACGTGCACCCTTTGCTTGTAGTTGAAGGGTTATATTATGCTTTGGCTGGTTGGTTTTTCTTTACGTGATTTTGCGCCGTGGTGATAGTCATTGAAAAAAATCGAAATTCGTGAAATTAAGCGTCAAGTATTTCCTGTAGGAAACCTGGTAAAAGACCCGTCTTTGTCTCAAGGCACAGATTTAAGCTTTAAAATATTTTGAGTCAAGAAACCGCTATGTACCTATAATAAGCGAAGCACAAACTGGTTAATAGAAAGGGTCTGCATCGCCTTCCGCGACCGTGCTAGGGCGCCCCCTTAAGGTCAGGAATGACTTTTGGGTGTGGTGCGAAGGATGCGCAATTGCCCTATCTGCGCAGTACCCGCCTGTAGCTTTCTGTGGAGTTTTTGCTCAGCGATCGGAGATTGAAAAAAAACGGCCCTCGCATTTATTGAGGCCATCTTACTCGTTTTTGGCGCCTCTTTTAAAGACTCAAGGGGAGGGATTTGTAACCCGGAAAACCCCTTCCGTGGCTACGCCACTGGTACTGGCTACCGGTATTTCTTTCCCACAACCAGGGGCGGTCTAGCCAGGTCGGCTGTTCGGCTCAGGGGGCCCACAAAACACTCCCGTCTAGCGTGAAGCGTACATGAAAGGGGTTATATATATATAAAGACTCGGATTACTTGAACCAAATTTTTTTTTCAAATATAAAATTCTACGCGTGCATTATTTTGCCTTATTTGCAATATACACAGTGTAAAAGGACACAAAAAATAAATAAAATAAAAGTGTCAGAAGAATGAGAAGAACCTGATGCTTTTTTAAAAAGGTTATTCGAAAAGGTTATTTTAGAGGTTTCTTTTTAGAATTCTGTGCAGTTTCAAGGAACGAATTCATTAAATAGACAACAGAGAGTCATAATACATCATACAATTTTATAAGTTGTGAAATTCTACCTTTGCACAGTATTTTTTCGTGCGAAATTATTATTTATTTATTAACTTTTACCTAGCTTTTAGGAGGCAGAATAGCGTCAACATCCATTTCCGGGCAAGATATTGCCAGAAAATTTTTCCGTGGGAGGATCCCCGAATCGAACGGTATGAGCCCCAGCCGAGGGCCCACTATCTCCCCAGACCGCCCCTGTCCTCCAATATTTCCTGTATACGTACATGAGGAAACGAATATCTTTATTCCCTCAGGTTATCGAGGAAATCCACCAGGACCATGGCTAACTGTAACTTTCCTCAAAGCAAAACAAAATAAAAACTATTCTGAAACAATCAGCCAGAAGATACACCTGCCACAGAAGACCTTATCCCATCCCTGTGTAAGCCACTCTCCTAATCGAGGAAATGACATGTAGAAAGCATTAAGACAAAAACATGAGAACCAATAATTCTTTGTGCTTAATCAAACGAAAGCTTAGAGCAAGTATCAACAATAGGATTGCGCAATCTCACCCATTTGAGATACTTTTTCTCAGACAACTATAATCGCACATTTTCGTCCAGCTTGAATTCATATTTGTAGCACATTGTTACAGAAGTATTACCAGAGTTAATTCAAAGGTATTTTACAAATGTATTTTTTTACTTTAGAATGGTAAAGTACCAAAATAGTATTAAATAAAACATCGAAAAGGCTGAATACCAAAGAAATAACGTTTTCTTGATAAGTATAAAGTGCATCCAAAAAAATGTTTGCGTTGCAATAGCTCAGTAACCATTGAGTTGCTACCCCATTGTTTATAGGACAAAAGAAGTTTAAAATTGTCTCCTCCACCACCTCCAGAAGGATTGCCGATTCCTCTTGAGACAACCTATATACAAATGAGGCAGTGCTTGGCATAATACAGGCTTAGAAGTATTTGAAATACAAAATACGCTCCAAATTTATGGGTAATTCAAAAATAAATTATCCATTGACTTGGGTATTTGAAAAAAAAACTAGAAATGGAATTTTATATGCCTTTTAAAATACAAAATACATTGCTACAGAAACTATGTGATCTTGCAAAAATATAACCTGCCTAGGCATGTTATGTATAGTTGTAAACATGAAGATGAAACAAACTATTTAACAAAAACGAAGTAATCTATGAAGGATATTGTTACAAAATTGTTACCAAAGCTACTTCAAAAGTATTTTACAAATGTATTTTTTTATTTTAGAATGGGAAAATACAAAAAATCTCTATTCAAAGTGCAAAACACAAGATAAATTCAGGTCGTGTATTTGAAATACAACTTACAAATGTATTTTAAATACGCATTTAAAATACTTGTGGTGGAAATACTGCCCAGCTCCATTGTGAGGAAAGGAAACAAATAGTTTTCATTCCCCCAGGTTATCGAGGATATCAAGCTAGACTTCGGCTAGCTATAACTTTCGTCCAAGCCAAAAAAGTGATAAAAATCTGAAACGATCATCCTGGAGATACATCTGCCACAGAGACCCGATCCCCACCCTTTTTAAAGCCACTCCACTCATCGAGGAAATGACATGTAGAAGGAATAAAGGGAGAAACATGAGAATTACTCACCCAGAACGAAACAAGCACTGGAATGGTGTATGGGAGAGTGAAAGGGTCCCCTTCGTAACGGGGTGGCCATCCGTGAACGCGTGTTCTGAAAATCAAGAATGGAGAAAAGAGAGAGGGAGATTAAAATAATGGAAGAGAATAGGAGGAAGTATAATGGAACGAAGACAAAAAATGGGAATTGGAAGAGCAAAAACAGTTGAGGAAAGTTCCTGAAGCAATGAGCATGCGGAAATGCACTGGCAGTTTCTCAGCCATTTATACTTATTCCAAAGACGAAATACATTGAATACATTGCTTCTCTCAGAATGACGATTAAAAGTAACTTGGGTCCAAAAGGTTTCCCAGCAAATTAAGAAAACTTTTCGCTCATTCTCTCGAACAATATTTTACTTTCTCAATTGTTGTATTTAATTTTAGATCATGAACCTTATTATCGATTGCGTAAAAATTGTTAGCAGGTTGGACACCCTGATGTGAAAGACCATAGGGAGTTGTTTTAGATGGTATGAGAATAAATAAAAATGAAAAAGATGAAATAATGACTATCTTCCAGGATGTTACTAACCTCACAGAAGTGTTTCTTTTTATAGAATTCAAGAATATGGAAAGAAAAGGGTCACATTATAATTGCTATTATAATTATTGTTATTTTACAGGACAATAAAGCAAGCCATTTGAAAAAGCATTTTCTCCGAAAAAAAACATTTTTAATTGAAAATCGTTACTATTTTTTTTAACAGGGCCATGAAGCACGGCATTAGAAAAAGTGCTTGGAATGCAATCAGCAGGTAGAAAAATAAACACATTTGTTGCATTGTTACCTTGCTTTATATGCGTGGCATACAAGTAACATGGAGCAGTAGATACATTCGAATTTCGTCCAACAATAAAAGTGGCGCCGCTTCATTTTTTGGGAATGTTTTTTTTACGCATAGTGCACATTTCTCTTCGTTTTTAATTTTGTCGTTTTATATCGTGAGATTTTGTATAA
This sequence comes from Ischnura elegans, assembly GCF_921293095.1. NCBI lineage: Eukaryota > Metazoa > Arthropoda > Insecta > Odonata > Coenagrionidae > Ischnura > Ischnura elegans. Next base: position 35,773,055 of record NC_060254.1, on the reverse strand, counting down.
ATTAATCATGAGTACTTTTATCCATCCGTATGAAAATCTCGTTAACCTCTGTAGGCTGATGGAATTGTCAAGTGATATCATTCCTGTACCAATACAGCTGAATATTATTTGGTTTATCACCTTAGTAAATTCTGTACTTGTAAATAGAAATTTCCCGCTGATCAGTTTAATTTTCATCCATTAACAGTTAACCATTCCGTTATTCAACCCGAAGGTTGGTTTGAATAGATGGGGGTAGAGCTCACCTTAAACCAAGTCACGGGAGTGAGATATTTCCCACCTTTCCCAGGGATACCTCGCACTAACAGGATTATTTCTTTAGAGAACTCAAACATTTTATCCGAAATTTGGACCTGGAATCCTCAGATAAGCACTCCAACACTCCATTCACAAAGCTACATCGTTCCTCATTTATTTTCACGAAGTAAGGAATGCATTAGGTGCACGTTTGCTCTCACTATGACGATTTAATGTATATTTATCTCCATTCATTGATTTTTATTTTATTTCATCTCTAGCGATGCGTACGTTGACGCTAATCTCCCACAGATACAATAATTTGACTTGAGCTCGCAAAAGAATCATTTGACTCAAGTACCTGGAAATAAAAATGAGCGAAATTCAGTACTAATAGAAAACAGTAAATAATTTGGTGTTCCACTTGTGATAATAATTTATTCCCGAGCAAAAATTTCTCGATCATCCCTTTGGATGTCTGTCGTTGACACCGAGCAGAACTAAAAATATTTAATTATTCAGCGTCCGGCATTTATATCAGAAGTTGAGCTTCCACTAATTAATAATAAATCCCCGAGATAGATACGAGAATGTTTCGACAAACAAGAAATGAAGGAGAGTTCAAATTAATGCAAATCTAAGAGAAACGGCTTCCCACCCTGTGGGCTTGGGTTCAAATCCCGGCGGTGGCCGAGTATTTTCAGTGTGTGCCTGACCCCTGCTTGAATGTTATGTGGAGGACATTTCAAGCTCAACACTCCGTCCGTCGGATGGGACGTTAAGCCTTGGTCCCCTTGGCGCCTTTCTTTAAGAGCCGTCTAATGCCGACGCCGGGTATCTCTCCGCCCTTCTTTCCCTACTCTTTCCTTGTGGCGCGAAAGACCTTAACTGTCGGTCGCCTCCTCCAAATACCATACCATACCCTTCTAAGAAAAACTAAGCGAATCTCCGGCCAGAGGAAAAGTGGGTTCAAACGTTCCGCGCGAAGTATGAGGATTAAGGCTCCACTAAATATGAGAGGAGTGATGCTTTCCTTCCACTGAGTTTTCGATTTTCAATTGCAATAGGTGACAACTACGTAAAACTATACCGTTGGGGAGTCCATGATGAATGCTCTTAAGTAGTTTCAAATTTTACAAACAGAATGGATTGGATAAATCTAGGTACAATGTCACCTGTGCTACTAAAATAGATATCTTAACGTAGGTTGTTTCTATTGACACGTTGCGTACGGATGGCGAGAATTCTCATCATTTTTTTTCCCGAACGTTCCGGACGGATGACGAAGATTCTCGTCATTTAGGCGCGTCAACCTAAACAATTTTAAAGCGTACAATACGTATATTATTCGTTGGTACGTTTTCAGTTGTTGTTCGTTATTCATAATGATGTGATGCATCATAACGTTTGATTGGGTAAAGTTATATTCTAAACATTAGCTTTTTAACCATGTTTAAACCAAAGGCATTACGCCCTAATAGGCACATATTTCCAAATCGGCGTTCCTAGGAATTTTAATACCCCGGTACGCAACGTTTTAAAAGTAATCCATAGCCAGATATACCTATCCCTTTCCTTTGAGCTGACTTTTTCAGTGCTACTAAGACAGCTACGTAGTCAATGAGGATTGTTTAACACTATTTGCTGAGTAAGTATTCATAAATAAGCTTCATGATTTAAAGATTGAGTATTCAAGCATAATATACCATTCACCAGTAGGGATCACAATGAGAGATTCATTTTTCAAGTTTAATTAAACCCCTTCAACATTGTTTTATGGCACACTGAGAATTGATGCTTGTAGCTGAAGATGCTAACAGATTAGAATTCCAAAGTTTTTCACAGTGAAAATTTTGAATGTATTTAAAAAGAAAAGAAATTCTCCCTTTCGATGAATGCATAATTATGGGTGAGGATGTGACGGTAATGAAAGAATGAATTCAGTGGTGAGAGAGGTGGAATAAGTGCAAAAGGAAAGTATCTTGATATCCTTCGGGTGTATCATGAATGGCGGATATATTCGTCGGATTAAGAGCTACCTTCAAAGAGAATGCAAATGTTCGTTGGGGGGTGAGGGGGTGAGCTAAATTATTCATTGAATGGCAAATCATCTCTCCCTGCGTGCAAACATTATGCTGCATTTGGAATTCGGGTTGAAGGAGCACTTGTTTGATCGCTCTAATTTTTCACGGGCTTTCTCAGCAAAAAAAATCATCAAATGCAAAGCTAAACTTAAACCGAGAGGAAGAAAAGCAGCAAACTTTCGAGGGAGAATACACTTTTAAAAATAATCGACTAACACAGAATATTCGTTAGGGGCTGTTTCTTAAACCATCCCAAAATATTTTAAAGAATCGACTTTTATAACACAAAGCGTTTCAAATACTGAGACAGGGGCGTAGCCAGGAATTTCGTCGGTGGGGGGGTCCAAAACCATGGGGGGAAATTTTAGAGAAATGAGGTACTAAGTATTGGGTTTTAAACTAATTTAAACACTTTTCATAACCGAAAAAACTTAATTTGTTCAAAGAAATATTATGTAAATTCATACATTTTAATATTTTGTTTTCTTTTATGAAGAAAAATTATTGAGTTTTTATATTTCGGGGGGGTCCGAACCCCCTGAACCCCCCCTTGCCTACGCCACTGTACTGAGACAGATAGTTTCTTAAGAATTAGGTTATTATTTCACATTTTCAACTTTAAATAATGTTATGAGAAAATGCCTGAATAAAGAATGTGCATAAACTTAATCCATTTTCCCACACCGTAGCCATACGGCTACATCCTACGATTCTTACCATATAAGGTTCTTACAGAAAACCAGCACTCTTTTTGGCTCTCGTACTGTAACAAATTCGTTGATGAAGCTTGCAGTAACCTAATCCACTTATGATTTATTTTTGAATCCCCTCGAAATAAGCAATCTGACGTATAGAAGCGGGTGCCAACCAGATATTCAATGCAGTAAAACTCGATTATAATAAATTTCAGGGTACCGTCGATCGATTTTGCTATAACCAGGATTTCTTTTACATCCATTACAAAGGCTTTCGCCCAATACATCTAAGTATTGCCGGCTAATATTCCGTAAATCGTCTTTATTTAAGCAACATATGTCTCTCGTTCCGTCCGCAATTGGGCGGAATTCGAGTGAGCTATTGATAGGCCGGACATTTAATAATTATTACGGAAAGAAAAGTGGACTGTATGAAACAAAAAAACAGATAACACGATAATGGGCCTGCAGGAGAACACTGAGTGACTTACCCCAGGCTTCCAGGCTAGCAGCTCCCCCGTCAGACGTCTGTATGATAATGGTGACACCTTTTCGACGGTTCGTCCGTGAGTGAGGCCGGGTTCGTCGCCGCATGGTCCCAGGAAAGCAATACATAACAACGGAATATTCCGACAGGTATCGGGATAAGGGGCAAGTCCCTCACTGCCCTCTTTAGGCCAAAAAGTAAAATAGACTTAGGGCGCGAAAACCAAACAATATCCGCAACATTTAACCACCGTCCTAGCCTCTCTATCAAACGGCTGTAAAGCCCCACCCCCTTGGGTATCCAATTTAAACTATATAGAATGGTAATTTTTTTCTGACGCCCACTACTGCTGGAATTTTAACCCCCACTTAGTCCTACCCCTTATCCCTATCCTGGATCCGCCACTGGTGATGGCCACTTTTGAGAACTACTGGTAATAAGCTAAGAAACGGTTAAGCAGCAAATATGGTGGTAATTTCTTAATGAAAGAGGAAGTAATTCCCAAAGGGAACAAACAATAGTTCGTAATGGCGGGGATTTCGTATCATCTGAACTCGTTACATGTGGAGAAATTAACAATAGCTAAGGAAATCATAGGCATATCATAGGAAAGTCTAAGGGACAGAAAACTCGCCATATTATAGCGGGATTTCGTTACATTAGTAATCGTAATGAGGACTTTTGCTGTATAATCGTTTTTTCGATTTAAATTTACTTGTCGCAGAATATTCTAATAGCATATTATTTTACATATCCTTCTAACTTTAAGGTAGCCTAGTGGGTAGATGGCTTGGTTACTGATCATAGTGTCCCCATTTCAAATCCCGGGTGAGGCCTTCGGACCCCCCTGGATCGACGTGGACCAGGAAAAAGAATTAGCTCATCCACCCCGATATCCACACGTCTGTTACTTAGCCTAAGGTGAGATTTTCCATTATCAATAAAAATAAATAACGTCTTGGAGTATAGGACTGAGAATGATATGCAAAATTGTTTGCTAACGTTTGGATGTATTTTTTATATCCTCTTCAGGTCTTCACTATGGTTTCAATAAATTAATACATGACGCCATTAAAGATTGCTAATACATATTTTTTTTAATAATAAAATTAAAAAATATAAAAAGAATTCAATTTTACATTAATGTAAAAGAACAGACAAGAATTTGACATATTATTTTTACAAATTTGTTTACCGATGGTAACTAAGCTAGTAAAATATGAGAGTTGACATCAATTTGGATTTACTGAATAAAAATAAATTTTACTGAGATTATCAATGTCTGACCTTTTTAACAGTTATTTCTGTTTTTAGAGATAGGAAAAATAACTGCAATAAAAGATGAGGCATCAAGAAATCGATTAATATTCCCTTAACAATCCAAGCAAACCTTCAGATCGAATCACTGACTGAATGAAACCAATCTTAAAAGTTTAATTACTTCGTAAATGAACATGTAAGAACTGAATTATGATATGCGATTCTTTCATTTTGCCTGACCTTGTGCTATTTTCCTGAATTAACGCGCGAAAAATCCTCACCGCAAATTCCAATGCATGGTGTTTAATTCAATTTTCACCAAATAAAAATATGCAAACCATGCTTGAAGAAAACTCTATCCTCTTCAATATTTTCATGAGATGAGAAGTGCTGGTGTTTGTGTGGGGAGTAAATAAAACAAAAGAGAACCGCTGGTTAAAACACCTCCGTTCTGCACACAATAAAAGTTAGCACTCCAGGATTTGGCCGCATTGGATCCGAGGCAGCAGATGTGTCTACCAAAACCAGACTTTTCAGGCGACTCGATGGGCATTTTAAACCTTCAGACGCGTGAAAATCACGCTTACATTTTTATGGGACGGCAGGCTTTTCGTAAGCCACCTGCGATTTCCGTGAAACACCCGCTGCTTTTATTTTTTTCCAGAGTTTTAGGCAGTTTACCATCATGTGTGCTCGGTTTTGAAAAACCCAGCCGGCGTTGAGCGTTCAACTCATTAGCACTCAACCAAAGCAAAATCGGAGGTAATTGGCTAAAACTATGTATAAAAATATGCAGTGAGAATTTTGGCCCTTTTTTTAAGCTTAACTTATTTTTTTTAAACCACAGGTGCGGCAACAATGAGGTGAAAATGGAGAAATAATAATGGAAAAAGAAAATGCCTGACATTGGTATGGGGTCCACAAAAAAAGGCTCGGGAAAAGCAAATCTTATTGCGAGAAAGTAATTAGTTGCAGTGAAAGCTTATCCGAAATAAATAATAAAGCCAAGCTGTGACAACGAGCCAAGCAATGACCAACAAAATCATGAAGTAATTACACGATGCCACACTCTGAATTGAAACTTTATCAATTTTCAACAATATGTTTTCAATATACCAGTCTCCAAAAATAATGCAGGATTTTTTACTACCTCACGTGGGCTAAACTTTTGTATGAATTTTCGACCATTCTGCGGCTCATATAGATCCTCATCTTTAACGACGAAAATCTTGCTTTTTTGTGATAGTTTTCCTTAAGTCGGAGCCTCCTGTTCGCACCTTAGAGAGTCCTATAATATAATCGCCTGGTTTTTTATTTGTTGTGGGCCCGTTGGTCGAGAGTGTAATTGTTTAAAGTTATTGTTTTCGTGGTTCTTGACTGTGAACGTTGGAGTTGTGAATGTGTCGTCGTGTAGGGAGGATCTCGAGCCGACGCTGCCTGAGGAAGCCATCGACGAGGCCCGACATTCAGGTGAGAGGTGATATTGGATAGTGTGGGGCTCCCGACACATATACAAATACAGCCCTTTATTAATAGTGTCGTATCGCGCACACACCTGCCTTTGGTGCACCACCTATATGGAAGGCAATGTTAATTCATAGTTTTCTCAGACTGACAAGGAAACCTAAGAAACGCAGTTTATAACGACGTATCCCAAGAATAAAATACACAAAACCGGGGAAAGATATGACAGTTAAAACTAAAGCCTGAATCACACGCAGGGGTGCCGATTTTCAAAAAATATTGGGGGGGGCAAACCAGGGATCTTGCCTCGGGAAATTTTATAAGTAGTGAGTTTTAAGTTTTTAAGCATTTTAGAAGAGTCATATGATCAACATTAGAACCCCGATCACTCGAATCTCGATATCTGGACATTCCGGGGAAAATCGCCAACCTGACACATTTTTCGTCACACTCATAACAAATATTGAGGGGGCTCGGGCCCCCTCAGGCCCCATGGAGTCGGCGCCACTGATCGTACGAAGGTTTTCCATCCCTTTGGAGGGACTGCTCCAAGGATCGCTCCAATAATGGCGGAAAAGATGGCCATTCACGCGATCGTTTTCCGCGATGCCTCCAAGGATAGAAATTCCATCCCTTTTTTCATCACTCGGCACGTCCCTTTTTCCGTCGCTTAAACCATCGCTGGCACTTTACTTCAGCCAATTAGAACGCACGGTCACTAAGAGTGAATTTAACGCCACGATTGGCTTCTAATTGAACGAGTAAATTGTGCTACATAGTGGTGTCACGTGTTTTCGACTTAAGTGTCCATAAGCGGTTTAAATATCCAAAATTTCCCCAGCTTACCTTCGGGAAAGAAAATTTAATGTGCACCGTCTTAAATTTTGTTAATCTTCAATAGGATTCCATTTTACGGTAAGGTCATTGTTGAGTTTGGTAAAGTAGAGCAATGAGTCCATATTGGAGTCAAAAGTTGAAAAAGCAACGATATTTTGGTTATTTTTTGAAGTCTTGAGTCCATAAGTGTTGTTAAAAGCGAAAGCGTCATGCAAAATTCGATTTATTTCAAAAACCACACATTTGATAGAAACAGAAAGTAAGGTTACCCACCAATTCTTTCTTCATTGAGCAGTGTAGGTAACGATGATTCTCGGAGTCAACAAATGTCATAGATCAAAGGTTAATACCAAGAGAGTACCCAGGATCAAAACTAGGGGGGGGGGAGGCCATGGTTGTTCAAGTTGTAGCATTTAAGCATTGACAGCTGAATGGAACCAGCATTTTAAGAAAGTTATTACAGCGCATTATTACCTTTTAAAATTATTCGCTTGAAAAAATTAATTTAGTTACATGTCTTATCCAAATTCGTTTTTCGTGGGTTTAAAGAAAATTGGTGGAAAAGTTTCGTTTAAATCCAGTCCTGATTTTTCTTAAAGACTTGCGATTTTTGCTTCCAAGGGGGAGGGCAGCTCCCCCCCCCCTGCCCCTCGCTGGGTACGCCCATGGTTAATACTTATGACGATATGGCCTTTCACGTATTTACCAGGAATAACGAATCAATGTTTCGATTGCATTGAGCAAAAATGTCCGTTTAATTTTCTAGGATAACTCAATGGATGGATATCCCATCCGTTTATTCATCACTAGGCACGTCACTTTTTTCCGTCGCTTAATCGCTGGTACGGTCTTTCAGCCAATCAGAACGCTTGGCAGCTAAAAGCGATCGTAACGCCACGCGTGGATTTTAATTAAAATTCAGTTATAAACGCGGAAAATGAAGGAATAAGCGATGGAAAAAGGGAAGGTGTGAAAGACCGTGCAATTCAGTTAATGATGGGTCGAAAGATCGTTCATTTGGTCCTTGAAAACCTATCCCCGGATGTTTCATTCTGAGAAGCGGGGGAAAAATGTAATCGTGTGATTCAGGCTCCAAGCCAACTACAGGCGCGTGTCCAGAGATTTGCGTCGACGAATGCTTGCGTGGCATGTGGCTTGCCTGTGCTACTTTTTTAATATCAAATTCTCAGAGCATAAAGCAGAAAATCCCTAATAAATAAACGGAAACGTTGGTAAAAATTATATATCAATTTTTTCAAAACCTACCCTATAAGGTACTGATTAGATATTAAATTAAGAGCCAATAAAGAGAAAAAAATAATACTTACTACAGTATTTTTCCCCATTCTTGCACATTGGTAAACCATGAGTTTCATTCAATAAGCAATACATTTCACTAGCATAAGTGAGAAATTTAAAGAAACGGCTTTATTTATTATGATTTGGCCTCCATAGGTGTTAATTCCGCTCTCCGATGGAATTTTTAAAAATAATAACTTTTTTGCCCTGACGGTGTTAGGTAATTTTATCCCATTTTGAGACAAAAATGTCTGAAAACGAAGACGATGTGAAAAGATGGTAAAAATATATGGAACGCTAAGGAAAAAGCCTAAAAACGAATGCATTCAGAAACGAAATAAAAGTGGATGACATGGGAGACCCAATTTATTTTAAGGTCAGAATTTGATACGCCAGTAAGAGACTTGAGGGTGAATAAAACATCTGGAATCGACGATATTCCAGCCAAGATAATACATAATGCAGGAGAAAAGACGTTGAACCAGCTGTACAAAATCATAAGGGAAATAAATAAACAGGGTAGATACCAACGGACTTCGAGAGGAGCATTACAATCCAAATTCACAAGAGAATATTAGCGGAGAACTGTGAACATTTTCGAACGATGACCCTAACAACACGTGCGTCGAAGATACTGACAAATGTACAAGGAAGACCTTGAAAAACGTTCACGGAACATGTAAAGAAGGATGCTGAAGAGAAGAAATACTTAATAGGTGTGAAAAAATTAGCTGAGAGGAGAATTAAGTGGAGAGCCACGTTAACCAATCTTCGGTTTGTTGACCGCTGAACAAGATTATGATCGAGAAAATTCCAAATCTTTAACCCTGAGCAGTCGGCACAAGGGAAAAATATTCTGGGAGGGAGGGGGATTGAAGTCGTCGAAGCCCTTCCCCTGTCTTAGCGCCTGGTGCACCATCTAGAGGTGACAACATGAAGCTGAACGGGTCGTTAAACCGTTTGCAGTCCAATTTTCCCATTTGGGAACAGATTTATAAAAAATTAATGAAAATCATATTTCGTATCTGTGATTACTTTTAAAGCTTTTGTTATGTGAAAAAGTATGGAAGTATTTTTTAAAGTGAATCGCAAGAATTGTGTATACATTGGTCGTTAATTATACCTGTTCTAAATTGGTTATTTTCCCCACCTCTGTAGTGACTATGCGGTTTATTCGGTATTTTCCCCTACCATCTCTCTATTCTGTAACAAATGCTCATTTATTCAAAAGATAAGTATGCATTAAATTGTTAAACTTATTCTTTTGGTCAAGGGTATATTTATTTTTCAAGCAATAGCAAAATTTTTTGGCGTGTTCCCACTTGGGAACATGCTTCAAAATGCATTTAAACATTTTTGTTCGGGTTTTCTTCCATGTCTCTTAATTAGTCGTAAAATAAATAGAATATGCAAAAAATACTAAAAATCAGTTATCAAGTTATTTCGGTCTTTAAAGGGTTGAAGTGCTCCAAATTCACATGAAAACGTACGTTTCTACTCGACTGCAGAAGAAATTTTTACGCGGAAACAAGGAAAAACCCCTCATCAAAATTTCTTATTCGAGCTGCGGAAATTCGCAAACATTCTTCAAAAGCCTTTGTTTTCAGTGCTCAACAATTTGTGATGCAAATCATTCCGACTGGTCTCGACCTCTTAATCCGAACGCGTCAAGCACCCGTGTACAACAGAGGTCATGACATGGCCCGATTTTACAATGAGGATGACGACAATGGTGCTAGAAGTAATTTTTCTAGTGCATGATGCTTTCTTACATCCATTTTAGATTTCATTTTCCCGCCACAGCTGACGGTAAATCTTCTAATATATATTAAATACCCGTGTCGCAGTTTTTGTAGATAAACTCCTCAGTAACGGCTTCACCGATTCCTACGAAATTTTATGTGTATATTCAGTTGGTCTGAGAATAGGACGTAAACAATGTTTCATTATTCTGCAGGGCACATGAGGCCCTGGAATGGGTCCTGAATCATTTCCATAAAAAGTACATGTAAAGGTCCTTGTTGATGCCTGCAGACCTTTTTTCTTTTGCATATTTAAATTATTGATAATGGTCACATTTAGTTGAAACACATACCATTGGGAACAAAAATAAATGCTCATTCTTATTCTTACAATCGATTTTCATTTTCCGTGTGATTTACGGTGAATTTAGAAAAAAAATGCATAAAACCTCTGAAATTTTAGCGTTTTTGACTTACTGTCCCCTTCACGATCGTCAATATTGATGGTGTAGTTTGACATCTATTCTATCGATACAGTTTGCGGTACCAACGAAGCTGTAAATCATCCTGCAGAGTTTTCGAACTCATCGGATTTGTCAGGCATGCCATCGTACCGTTTACAACTGAAGGTCGGATCTCTAGTAAGAATTACTAAAAGTAAAGCTTATGTAAGACAAATCCGTCTATAGTAGCCGTAATGTAGGTAGAGACGCCGCAGGTAGAAACAGCCTTAACTAGGCTTAGTTAGGCATCGAACATGTGTAATAGAGAATAAAGAGTTCTCGGGATCGCCACCGGGTCAGGAAATCCATTACTGCCGACGTTTCGATGTCTGACTCGGCCATCTGCAGTAATGTAGTTCCTAACCCGGTGGCGATCCCGAAAACTCATCAAACATTTAATTCGCTTGGATAGCACAAAATATTTCATCCTGTGTAATAGATTTGGAACGCAGCAGGACATTTTTTTGCTCTAGAAATTAATATATAACTCCGCGAGCCAATCGAAACACGTGTGATAGAGTTTGTGATATTTAAATCAAGTAGACACATCGCACTTCGAGGATTTTATTTGGGGCATCCTAGTGCTTCACCCGGAGTTAGAACTCAGGACCTTTTGGTCAGCAACCAAGTTTCCTACCCATTAGGCTACCAAACTCCCCACAAGATATAATATTATTTTGTTTTTGTGCTGCCGCATAAACACGAACAGAAACGTAGTGTGTACTCACATGACCGTGGCGAAAGCGCGTTTCCTAATGCTGTACCGGTGAGTCCAAAACTCAGCCCAACCAGCCACAAAAAAAAATTATAAGTTAATTGTGCCATGTTTGGGTTGTAGGCTTTAAATGTTGTTCGTGAGAAGAGGAAACTGAAAAATAACAATTTTTAGCAAAATACAAGTAATGATTGAAAAAATGGTAATTTGACCCAGAGATCTGATATATTTTTAGTTTTTTCATTTTTAATTTTTTATACCAATCTTACGGTAACTATCTGCGGATTTTTTTTCGAGTTTCACTTGAAATTACGGCATCTAATTTCTTGAATCTTTTATAATTTATCTCTTTTTTATATTATTTTTAACTATTTTAAAATTTCAAAACAATAACAAAAATAATTAATAACCTACGAGGTATATATAATAAATAATGTAACGATCGAGGTGGTATAATGAGATGGAGGTACGACGATACGAAAGCCTGTTAGACGAGGAACTTATTGAGGGATTGTATGACTTTTGGGAGTACCCCTAGGTTAGATCGTTATTCCGAAGTTATTTCTTTATATCTCCTATTGTAAGACGCTGCAACCAACTGCACTTCGCCTTTTTATATGCAATTTGCAAAGCAGTCAATCATTTGAGTTGAAATAACACTAGTCGGTTAAGCTGACTGACAGTGAATGTATGACGGTGGCTGGCTAAAGAAAGTCATTTATAACTCCGCCCTTGGTACTGGGATACGACCGACGCCGATGCTTCAAATGAAAGTGCTGAATCTGTCGTAACTGTGACAGGTACAGCAAGCGACTCAAATTAATGGCCGTTACCATTTCATTCCAACTCGAAGCTGTGTTCCCGAATTCCTCCACTGTTCATTAGACCAGGCTGACACTCTAAGAATTGTTACTGTGATATTGATAATGATCATCCAAGATTGTAAACAAGGAAATTATTACTTTAGATGTCAATAAATCTCAAATCTTTGGCCGACATTAAAAGAAAAGTGAAAGATTGGTTAATAAGTGATATTGTAAACTTGTAATTTCTTTATTTTAATCTTAAATGTACAAAATATATTAAATTATCATAGTTTTGCTTAAAAGCCCCTAAAGTTGAAGTTGAAACTTGTAATATAAATGCTATGCTCTCAATGTGCCACATGTTGTATTGAATTACTGGAACCTTCTGACAAGCCATATGGCTTAGAAGGACCAAGTTTGTATATGCAAATAAAGGCAATTATTGTTATTAATAAGCCCATAATGAGTGTTCAAATACATTTAAGTGTCTGCCTATCAGATAAAGAGATTTATGAAAAAATACGTGCACTGAAGATGACAAGCTTTTCAACCTCGATATCTTTCTCACTTCTGGTAAGAAATTGAGCTATCACGTCACGACAATCAAAACCGTTTTTCGAGTGAGGGAATGATTTGCTAACGAAACCAGCTTCATGGGAATATAAATAAAAGGATATGCCAACTTAAGTTAAAGGTAATGTAAAAAAAGCATACATAATACGCTGATGTAAAAGCTATACCCTGGTTAACTGTGAAACTAAATAATTAATAAGTTCTCAGCGTCGCGTTTCTGCAGGTTAGCAGTCAAGGATCAAAAAAATCCCACTATTTGGTCAAGCGATCGTGATCCTTAACTTTTCCAGGTAAATAGGAATTCCTACATCAATACTCTCGATTGCATGTCTTTCTGGAAAAGGGTGACATTTTAATTTCATTATCACTCAGAATGATGTCCATTGTAAATTTCAAATATGTAAACCTACCGCGCAGCATACTGTTTAGCATTCCCCAAACTTGGTGATTGTTTTTCGGGTTCATTCCGCGTTGACTCATATTTTCCTGCGTGCCTTACTTGCTGCCATGCTGTGGACATTATATTCGTATTATACCTCGGTTATGGAACATTTGTGATTCATGTCATACAATTGTGCGACATCATTATTATTATTATTCTAAATACCTCTATTATTCGCTTAATCCTCAGAATTAAAGCATTAAAGGATTAAAGGATCGATTTTTTAAATATGAGTCAACGCGGAATGAACCCGAAAAACAATCACAAACCAAATTACCGCGGCAGCCTCCGTAATTATTCCCCAAACTTATCTCTGAAAAAGTTTGGCGATACCAAAGAGATGAAATATTGTTCGGCCGACGCATTTTTAGCAAATCGCGCCCCTATCCCAGGAAGGTATTTTTATTGGTGAGAGAATTAAGCGAATAATACAGGTATTTAGAATAATAATAATGATGTCGCACAACTGTCTGACATGAATCACAAATGTTCCATAACCGAGGTATAATACGAATATAATGTCCACAACATGGCAGCAAGTAAGGCATGCAGGAAGTTCGACATTCGCGATGGTACCATAATACATAGAATTAAAGTGCAATAGATCCAACGACTTGAAAGAAAAACAAAGGCTTTGAACGGAAATGAGGCAATTTCTTAGGACGAAAATGAAAAATCAATTCAATTCTTTAAAAAATTCCACGACATTCAGCACAACCAAACCGCTAAGCATGGGTCGAATAAAAAATATCTTCATATCTAATACCAAAGTGAAAAAAGAAACGGATTTTTATGTCACACTTTCTTAAGCTCAGAAATAACTTATACAACGCGTTCTCCTTATTTCCTCCCATTTTTTAATTTATAATTTTTTCAGCCAGCATTTTACGTACTGTGAAAACTCACTCATCTGTCGACGATTTTTATTCAGCGAGAAAAAATCGCATTCCGACAGTTATTTTCGGAAGCTTGCACGTCAATTCATCGCGCCATCTCCATCTAAAGACATGTTGCCAGCTGAACGTCTCAAGAAGTCGATTTATATTCTTCCGCCTTTGCCTGTCAAAAGTGCAGCACTTACTTTTCCATTCATGCCTCCGCGTTTGATGTCCGCCTTCCTTGCAAGTTATTTGAGCATAGGACTTTTTCATGCAGCGCATTAAAGACTCGGATATTTCCCTTCCTTTTCCGTTCAAAAGGGAACATCCCTTCTATACGGGCTTTAGAAGCGGAATCCCAGGCGGCAATGATAGCACAAGATTCCCACTTTATGCTCAACTTCCAAGCAATTTATTCATTTGAATAGCTTCCTACAAATGGCAACGCGCGACGAAAGCTTGTGTGTGTCTTGCCTCCATGTCGCAATCCTCTGTAGGATAAGCAATCCATTGTGTGTAAGCAAGCATTGCGTGTATTTGAGACTTCTAAGGGATTCTTTCTCCTTACATTTTTACCCTGAGCTACATTTGTCGCATTTCATAACTATCCCACATCTCAGCATTGGAGGCACTCAGACAAGTTTCTCGGAAAATCTCTATTTATTTTTGATAATATATACTATACTCGCCTAGTGTTATATGCAACAGAAATGAGAAATAATGAATAATAATGTTCACACATGTTCTTACATCTTCATGCAGTAAAGTGTGCAAATAAGTATCCAAAGGAAATAAATGATACATGTATGAAGAAACACTAAATTATTTCTCTTAATCCTGAAAAAGTAGTGTATTAAAATTGGTACGAAAATACCATTCTCACTACTTATGGCGTTGGAATAATCCGATCTATTGTCGACGAGTCTACCCCGCGAAAATAAATTGTAATACGATAGAAATAACCGTACTTATTTCTTAACTCGACCGGTTCAAATTATGGACCTCGTGTGCTTATTCTCATGCGCGTTGGTTTCGTCCTTCTAAACCAATAGGGTGGTTTCCTATTATTATTTTATTGCCTAAATCGAAAGATAATTACTCCTGGAGTACGTATTTCACGCTTTTAGATTTTTAAATGACGATATCTATTTTTCGCTATTAAATGAAAAGTGAAAATTTTCAAGCGCGTGAAAACGCGACGCGTAAGTAGGAATGATGGGAAAAAGTCCGTGCGACGCATTTCTGGTTCCCCCTCCCGCCTTGTGAGGTGACCTTGATCGAGGCTCTGAGCACTGATAGGACGCAGGATGCTAGCGGGTAGCGGAGTACCTTGCTGGCTGGTAGCGCTTGGCTTAAAAAAGGTTTATTAATACCTTATCAAACGAAGAAAACTTTCCGACCTTAGCCAGTTTTTATAGGTGATTATTAAGACATGTTTTTCCTGAGCTCTGCGCCTCATGCATGCATTGGTAACCTCAGACGATGTATAACTCCTATCTTCTCCTATAGAAACTAGGTCCCTGTGACGTCACGTGGAGTGGAATTGTATGGGCGCCAATCTGGCCTTTTTCAAATGAGGATAAAATTTGACCCTTGCCATTCGTCTAAACCGGTATTTCAAAAACCAAATAATTTGTGTATTAGGAATACACTAATGGTGGGTAACGAATCGCAATCAATGCCTTTCGTTTTCTTTGATGAAGGAAACTACCCTATTTCATGCGGAGAATTGGGGATGACTCGTTGCTTTCATCATCAAGGATTCATTTGACATTCGTCACTCAGTCGCCGGAAAACTCTCGATTAAGAAAAATGTTTATTGCTTTCACTCCCACCAAATAATGAAGTGATTGGAGGTCATTTCCCAGTTTAAATTTTAAGCGATCAGATGCTCCTTGGAGAGACCTGAGTTCCACGTTGCTACTGCCATGAATCAGGTCAATTGTCGACGAGTTTATTTTGTGAAAATTCGTTTTAATAAGATTGAAACAACGCGTAAACGTTGAAAGCGGTTGAGTTAAAAAAAAATACGAGTGGAAAATTACTACGGATTTTTCTATTTCATTGGAATTACCCCTCAAAATAAATAATTAAACATAAATCAGAACGACTGATTCTCGCTATGAATGTTTAGTTGCTATTTAAAAAACACCTTCTCTACATTTATGATTCAATCCATTTTCTTTTGGTTTTAGGAGAAGAACTTCCAAAATATTTCTACAGCCTCTATTGACAATTAAACTGATCCCACCATCAAATTCCCACTTGGGTTTCCCAACGCCCAACTTTCAAGAAGTTTAGCACGCACTTGATGGTCCTTTCACACTCATGGTCGACTAATATAATACCCTCGAATACATGAGAAACGGCTCTGTGTCTAATCACGGATGACCTAAATGGTTCAACGTTGGTACAGAAGTACTCCACTAATTTGGAACTTCGTCACACTAAGGCCTTGCCTGACTAGATCTTATGAAACTCAACAAAGTTCCCACCTTACAGTCTAAGGACAAAACTTTGAGATTTCTGAAATCATCACCACCCGCTACCGGAAGAGTTTTGCGTTAAGAAGATACTGATGTTCCATGGCGAAAGTGGCGATTTAAACTAACGGTGCACAAGTTCGCAGTTTCATCCTCAGCCGACACGGCTTGAGTACGTAAACGGCAGTAATGACATCCTAAACTATAGAATTTTTAAGATTTTTTCTTGAGGCTTGGTCAATTAAAGTTTTCAGTTCTTAATCAACGTATCCATTTATATATTTTTCTTTTTCAGGGCTTGAAACTTCGTTGGGAAAATCGTAGAAACGAATTTTTTCACATATCAATATTTACTCATTACACTATGTGGGAACTAAGGAAGACATGTTGACCCTTCACCAGCTCGTAAAGGAAATATTTGATGGGAAGAAGTGCAAGCCTAAATTCATCGCGTTTGTTTACTTAGAAAAGGCTTTTGATAGCGTAGTTAGAAATTCAATGCTCGTTATCCTGAAATAAACTGGAGCGTTTTCTATTTACCAAAGAATTATTCACGATTTATTGAAAAACTAAGGAGCTGTGATCTGGATCTGGATCCAAGAGCGAAGCAGGTACCATAATGAAAGGAATGACTCAAGGATATGCTGAGCACTGGTCCAGGACCAGATCTACAGTCTAAATGGTCTATTGTACTCTGTCCCGTGTAATTTTCAATGCGTTCATCGAGAAAGTTATCAAACAAATTAAAGAAAAATCTGTCGGAGTGATAATCCACTAAGGCAAAATTGGCATGTTGCGATTCACTTATGACAAAGCAGTCACAGCACAGACAGAGAGAGACCTTAACCAGGGATGCCGACTTACAAAAAATATTGGGGGGGCCCAAACCGGGGATCTTACCCCGGGAAATTTTATAAGTAGTGAGTTTTAAGTTATTTTAAGCATTTTAGAAGAGTCATATGATCAACATTAGAGCCCTGATAACTCGAATCTTGATATCTGGACACTCCGGAGAAAATAGACAAGCTTGACATATTTTTTCCTCATACCCATTACGAATTTTTGAGGGGGTTCGGGCCCCCTCAGGCCCCATAGAGTCGGCGCCACTGACCTTAACCCTTTAAAGAGGGACAGACCGACAGTGAGACATTTGGGGGCCTGATGAAAATTATCGTTCAAGAAAAGGTGGAAGGGAAGAATGGAAGAGAGAGATAATACACGTAGCCTAAAGAAGCAAATTCCTAATGATGGCGCTTACAGACTGATAATAGATTGATTACTCTGTTTCAAGCTCATATTGCTTTCATCTCTCTCTCTTAAATCAGGGGTCTTAAACCTTTTTTAATGCAAGGCCAAAAATCGATATCACATGGTCCAGAGGACAGCAATGCTCCACGTCACCTTACTAGTTCCTAGGAGTTTACCTTATTTTTCAACCTTTCTTATTAATTTATAACAGGCTACATATGAGATACATATGTAGCCAATTTACGGTGATGAAGGATGTAAAGCAGGATTATGTTGGTGTAAAAAGATTGTTCGACAGAAAAACTGAGTGAAGAGCTGCGATAAACCAATATTACGGATGAGGACATTTGATGATGATGAGCAATATTTTAATGTTTAAATATGAATGTTTTAATACCGTATTTGACAATATAAGACGCTCCTTTTTTTCAAAAACATAGCTGAAAAATAACCTGCGTTTTATACGTGAAGGTTACGTATGGTATTTGGAGGAGGCGACCGACAGCTGAGGTCATTTGCACCATGAGGTAGGGGTTGGTGAGGAAGGGTGGAGAGAAACCCGGCATCGGCAATAGCCAGGTCTTAACGAAAGGCGCCAAGAGGACCGCGGCTTAACGTCCCATCCGACGGACGGATTGTTGCGCTTGGAATGTCCTCCACACAACATTCAAGCAGGGACCGGGAAATCTGTGAAATATGTCTGCCACAGCTGGGATTTGAACCCGAGCCCACGGGGTTAAAAGCCAACACTCTAGCCACCAAACCAACCCGATCCCCATTGTGAAGGTTAGACCTCCATGGGTATATGTTTAATACTTACCCCATTACATTTACTAATACATATTCATTATTCCATTAAAGAATGTTGTAGTTGTTATTGTTATTATTTAGTTCATAACTATTAAGTGACGTCATTTATCGTTTATTTATCATGTTAGTATACCTTATCTCACTTCTAAAGGCCGTTTTACATGGGGCACGGAACTTCGCAGGTTATGGCTGCATTAATTTCTAAAATGGCGTGGAATTGCGCGAGTGCATGAACGAAATTAGAACAGGGGCTTTTTGCCGTCTCGCATCCACGCATTCTTGCATGCGTTCTAGCAATTCACCGCTTTAAACGACGCAATTTTGATTGCGCCTTCGCACGTACGTCTGATTGCGCAATTCCGTGTACCGTGTAAAAAGGCCTTAAGATAAAGTATGATTTATACGATACCTTCGATGAGATCTAAAAGGAACTAAGTTATTGGCGTTCTCCGCCTTCCCGCGGACTTTTTATTGCGCGTGCCATGCTGAAAATAGGGTGCGCATCTTACATGCCGTGAAATTGTAATTAATGACCTGGATTTTGCAATAGTTTGCGCAGTGATCCGGTAAACCAAGGGTGTTTGGTTCGATTTCCGGACGATATGAATAGGTAATCTTGGCAATTACTGTGCCTCTCTATCTCGTTTAGAACGGTCAAAGCGATTCCAAGAGATTTCCGGCAATACCACCTTCTCCTCAGCCAGTTCATAGTTGTATTTGATAGGATTGCGCGCGATCTATGTGGATGTCATGAGTGCTATGCGGAGTCATAATACGAGTGAAGCCACACTCGAGAATTTCCCTCGGCCGGATGCAGATACATGCTTGACTTCCTGCGAGAGGATGATCCTCATAAGCCGATAATCTCACGTACGTGTCTCACTTTATGATGTCAGATCGCATCATGGCAGCATGGAGACGCTGTTGTTGGTACAGAAGGAATGGATATCAACGGTTGACGTACGACTGGTTAGTACGACGTATTCGACAACAAAGCAAGGAAACAATTTATCAGTTGCTACATCTGGAACACGTTTCTTTATGACAGGAACGAACAGCATGTTTGCAAACAGCGCACAGTGGGCTGAAATCGAAAAAAGCTGGACAAAACCTCGAAAATGGTTTTTTTGAGTATGGAAGTTGAAACTTTGCACAGTTGTTGCCAACACATTAGTGCATTTTTTGGTGCAAAATATTTTTCTTAGGCTAATTTTTTGTATAAAATACATAGCCTCAAAGTTGAACAAATTTGGCGCAAATTGCCCGCTTTGAATTGTTTTCGATATTCAGCATGTTTAAACTAATGTCACACCTTCAGTAGTAATTCAATAGCAACAAAAATTTATAAAATTATTAAGCGGCTTGTTATCATTGATTACTCTCAACTTTCACGACTTAGTTGTTGTATTTGTGACCAATACGATACAAAATGGCGGACCCTGTTTTTCGTCGAATTTTTGTGTTTATGTAGGATTTTAAAAAAAGGATCACCGAGTTACCTCGAGATATTTACACCACATATACAGCAAAGTATATAGATTATGATAATCGGAAGTACAGCTGCGACCACCTGCGACGCCGAAATTAAGATCGATTTTTCGAACGTGCGGCACCGCCCGGAGCTGGCTGCTGGCCACGGGAATTGCCGTACTCGACGGATGTTGAATAGTGAATCATTTTAAGCAAATTTATTGTATAAAAGCTATGATATATTATTACTACATTTATTTTCCTTTTGTTGTAACCTGATTTTTTTACTGTCTTGTAATATTTATCGTCGATGCAGTACAAAATGGCGGACGCTAATTTCAGTAACATTTTTGCCCGTGTGTGGCTGTATAAAAAGGAGGACACCGAGTTGCTCTCAGATATTTACAACGTAATTGCATCAAGCCTTTTAGAGTCTTCATCCACAGAAATAATCTGCGACCGTTCGCAACAAACTAAATAAAATCGATGTTTTTACCGTGCCGCGCAGTCCATGGCTGCTCCCTGGGCTCATGGAATGTCGTGGCGCAGCGTACATTATAAAGCGCTATGAATGCATAGCCTTTGCTGAGGGTGTATTTAATGTTATTATTAACTCAATAGGCTTTTAGGCTTCTTTCTCAGTCCTTTCATTTTGATAAAAGGTTATCAATGAATATTTAAATGAACCCTATGTACATGTAATAGCATTACTCCGAGTCGGTTGATAAACTGTAGCTTTTACTTCGAGGCTGCAGGATTTCTGGGTCATCGTCATTGAGTAACAGTAAATTCCTCACTTCTATCGGCATTCTTCGGGATTTCTTCGTAATTAGGGGTGCGGCGTTGGATATCACTAGATCCGAGGTCAGGAGGAGCCGACGAAATAAGTCATCGTTGGTAGATATTCTAGAGTGCTTCTTGCTAAAGCTTTCTCGATATTTTCTGCTATCTTTATTGCGTGCTTCAATTGCTTCTTCAGATAATTGCCCTAGAGGAAGAATCATCTCTGAAGCTATACCTGCTCCGTGTATTAGGACTTCATGAACGGTTGGGGGCACCATAGAACTCATAAACAAATATTCCTCCGACCTAGGCTTTTGTTGCCAAACTTGCTTATACTGTGAATGCCCAGAGCTGCCGTCGAAACCATATTTACAAATCAGAGTGCACTTCCATTCACTTCTGGCATCAGAAACAGTTGCCACGCAAGCTAGAATCCGTGAGGCAGTGTGCGAGAGGAGAGTTTACTGATTGACTTCGCACGATATTTCTATAATCTCTATGCCATCCGGGTACGCAGCATTTTTAGCAAACCTCACTCTTTCATAGTTCGGGTATAATTTATGTCCATGGCTTTCAGCTATTTTCCGAAGACCCTTGTACTGGTATTTTGTTAGGTGCATCGATATGATAATAGAAAGAGCCTCGTCTTCTGACATCATGGAGGAACCTGAGATGGGTGTCTTCCATTTAGCTAGGACTCTCCTTGCTCTTCTTAGATTGGTCGTTGTAATTTCCTTCACTAACTTGGAGGCCGCCTCATCTCCTTCCTCTCTTAATGTCATCGATGCTGCAAATGATAAAGTTGCCGCCGAGTGAGAAGATATAAGACTTTCAGTCTTCCTCCTCTTAGTTCTTTCGCTAACTTTAACATTTTTTTCTGGGCGTCCACCAGATTATAATGGGATCAAAATGAGTAAAAAATCGCCCTTAAATCCATTGAGATAATGCAACAACTCAGGTCACTTATTAATCGCATATACTTACCCAAAGAATTAGAAGCTCTTGTCAATTCTAGAACGTTTTCTGGTACATATATAGGTGCTTTCAGCCACTCAATATTATTCCTCAAAAATCTTTCATTGTTTCTACTGCAGGCTTCCCATTTCCTTTGGTAGCGAATCAAAAAATATCGTTTAAGAGAGTCACTAAGGCCCTTCGTAGCTTCAATATTACCTTGCGCGTGAAAATTTTTCGTCAGATATTAGGTACATTAAAAATTCATATCTCTCCGCAAAGGATTTACATCCGCATTTGACAACTTTTTTATGAAGCAATAGACGAGTTACCTCGAGACCAGACATTTTTAAAATTGCTCCAAATTTGTTGTTCAATTCATCACTGGTTCTATTTCAGGCAAACGAGTTACCAATAACAAGTAACATACATGAAAATTAAATAAAGGGTCAATTCTAGAGGCGTTAATGGTAAATAAAAAAGGAGAAATTGCTTTTAGCACGAGGCAAATATAAAGAACTACAAATGAAAATCTCTTTCCAGTTTGGATGATAGATGCCTGGTGAATGAGTGATTGACACCGCCAATGCAGTTAAAGCAGAAAACCGATGAGATTCCCCAGAGTTCTCAATATCCAAAGCGCGAGTATCCGAGTGCATTCAAAATCACCACAGCAAAACTAACCCTTTCACTGTATATTCAAAACTAAATTCATATATGCATTTCTTTCTGGAAACGGAATTTCCGAAAAAAGGTAAAAGGGACCGCACACGAGCAACGTGGGGTAATAAAAAGACCCTTTTCGCGACTACCACATGGGGTGGACGGGCAAATACCAACCACCTGCCGGCTGGCCGGTTGGTTGTAAAATCTATTTTGTCCTTGAGGTTAGAAGCAGGCTAATAGAGTCGTTTTCCCTTCCAAGGGGTAAAATGCACGAGCGGAATTCTCAAAGAGAAAGAAAATAGCAAGTCAGCTAGTTTGCATTCGGGAATTTGGTAAATTGTCACTAGTCAGTAAAAATGGACAGAGGAATGAATTCATTTACCTAAAGTGACAAAAAACCAACTTGAATTGAAAAGGGTAATAATTATGTTGGAATAAAACATATCCACAGCAAAGACTTCATAGCGCTTTATGATTTACGCTGCGCCACGACATTCCATGAGCCCAGGGAGCAGCCATGGACTGCGCGGCACGGTAAAAACATCGATTTTATTTAGTTGTTGCGAACGGTCGCAGATTATTTCTGTGGATGAAGACTCTAAAAGGCTTGATGCAATTACGTTGTAAATATCTGAGAGCAACTCGGTGTCCTCCTTTTTATACAGCCACACACGGGCAAAAATGTTACTGAAATTAGCGTCCGCCATTTTGTACTGCATCGACGATAAATATTACAAGACAGTAAAAAAATCAGGTTACAACAAAAGGAAAATAAATGTAGTAATAATATATCATAGCTTTTATACAATAAATTTGCTTAAAATGATTCACTATTCAACATCCGTCGAGTACGGCAATTCCCGTGGCCAGCAGCCAGCTCCGGGCGGTGCCGCACGTTCGAAAAATCGATCTTAATTTCGGCGTCGCAGGTGGTCGCAGCTGTACTTCCGATTATCATAATCTATATACTTTGCTGTATATGTGGTGTAAATATCTCGAGGTAACTCGGTGATCCTTTTTTTAAAATCCTACATAAACACAAAAATTCGACGAAAAACAGGGTCCGCCATTTTGTATCGTATTGGTCACAAATACAACAACTAAGTCGTGAAAGTTGAGAGTAATCAATGATAACAAGCCGCTTAATAATTTTATAAATTTTTGTTGCTATTGAATTACTACTGAAGGTGTGACATTAGTTTAAACATGCTGAATATCGAAAACAATTCAAAGCGGGCAATTTGCGCCAAATTTGTTCAACTTTGAGGCTATGTATTTTATACAAAAAATTAGCCTAAGAAAAATATTTTGCACCAAAAAATGCACTAATGTGTTGGCAACAACTGTGCAAAGTTTCAACTTCCATACTCAAAAAAACCATTTTCGAGGTTTTGTCCAGCTTTTTTCGATTTCAGCCCACTGTGCAGCGGTTTCCTTCGTTATAGATTCAACAGAGTATAAATTTGAGCATCTATAAGTAACTAGTAAAACATTTCATACACATTCATTCAACATTATTTATTTTAATCGTCCATCATTTTTTATAATTAAAATTCTCATCAATGGGGAACATGTAAATTTTTTTTAGTATTAGAATAAAAATGTCCCTACTTCAAATGTACTCGCCGAAAATTTCGCGGGGAATAATGTTTTTTAGCTGAGTTATGAGCCTTCAAAAATAAATCTTCATCGGCAGCTTGAAAACACGACGTCATCGGACCATGACGGCACGGGACGGTATCCACAGATGACTGACTGAGGAAGTGGATAGAAGATCGGTCTATGCAGGGGCTCAAACGCAAATTTGGAGAAAAAAATTGCTGTTTTAACGTGAAACGGCAAATTGTGAATATTTTTGGTTGCCAAGGCGTTGTTGAAACAAATAAAGGGGATTATTTTGGGAGATTTGGAAAGATGAATGAAAATAAGTTGATTGCAGATTGTGGTCTACGTTGCAAACCTACATCATTTGCTTAGTGGAACGAGTATATTGCAGCATGGATACTCAATAGAAAAGCATATGAAAACCATATAAATCGTCTACAGTGCCCTGTAGCTCAAGTATCTCTATTTCACGGCGGAGAAGGTTTTTGCTTGTGTCCCAATGGACCAAAATAAGAGAAGAAAGTGGTTGATGACCTACAGAATGGAGTTAAATACTTTATCTACCTTATCAACGGGATATTTATCAACATAAGTACACTTTTGAATCAGGGTCACCATACGGTTTTATCGAATCGCCAGTTTTTCTCGGATGGCCTCCAATTTTAGGATGTATCACTTATTTCACTTTGTAAATAACCCTAGAAATGTAGCTATGAGTCTACCCATTATAGGATTAAATACATAGGTAGGTTGCTATTCACGAGAATAAATACTGATTACGATTAAAAACACGGTGAAAAATAAGGTATATACGAGAAATATGAGGCTTTTGGCAAGGTAAACTCAATATTATGTATTACTGTGATACCCATAACGTCCGCTGCATGTCAACGCAAAACATAAAATTTCGCCTCATTTTTGCCATGTGTCTCGGTTCAAAAACATGAACTCGTGTAAATACAGCGTATATAGTGCTTGAAACTTGTTTTTGTGCCTATCAAATACTTTTTTATTGCCTTTTAACGATCATTTGGATCTCAAATCCGGCCGATTGGGAAAAGTATGTAAGCTCTGATTGCTAGGTTACTAAGTAAACACAGAAGATGAATTTTCAATTGCCAATGGATCTGTTAAATCTTATTGGGTAATAAATAAATAAATATTGAAAAACGTTCGTAATGTAATTTTTATTAATCGTATAGTTATTTACCTGCTTGCTCCTACTCCACGCATCGCGGTAGTTACGAAGCAATCGCTGTTTTTTGAGAAAATCAGCCGCCATAAAGGAGTCGGCCAAAGATAAACTGTCGTATTGTGTCTTCTAATCCCTCTTAAGTCAATTTGTCCTTTGAGGAACGACTACAAAGCTCAACGATGATTTTTACTTCGATATCTTGCATTCAAGGCTCTACCGCTCCACTCTCTTAGCGAAGTGAATGGTGTACCGTGCGATGACGTCAGAAGGCGTTTCAGATCACGTGACTTCAAGCGATATTCGAGCACTTTTAATTAGCATTTAATAACGTTTGTGGAGTACTAGGGAATTTTTGGCTCATATATTTGGACTCTTGAGAAAATCGTCTATTTAATGAGACTTACTAGTATGATGAACGAATTTCACGCATGCTCCCCATTGAGAGAATGGCTCCAAAAACCCCGTTATACTTTGACTGGGAACAAAGATAGATGACGGTAGATACTTCTCCTTTGAATAGAATAACAACGGAACGGCAGATCTCAAATGAAGAGATACTGCCTTAAAAAGAACACCTTGCCTTCTCTTTTTGATCCATTGGGAAGGAAGTAAACTTTGCCGTTCAAACCCGCTCCGACTACCTTGTACGCAGCGACATCATTCCGTACATCCATCACTCATCGCGAGAGAGTCTACGGTTCCTTCCTCCGAGTTCTGAAGTTTTGATGACCCCGCCACAGTTTCGTCACCGTTTGTCGGGGGTAGCACTACTTCCTCCGCCTCGCAGTCGTTCAGTGAGTGGTAATAATACTCGCACAGATAGCGCGCGCGGCGCTGCGCTAACGTCATAATCCATCACCTCCATGGAATCTCTCTTCGCCATCCGTCTTCTCACGATCAAAAGCCTCGACGAGAACGCGAATCGGATGGGAATACATTTGCGCCATCTCAGTCGTATGCTGGAGATAGCTACTTCGAATAGCTAGATTACTGGATTCAATTCATAGATGCTAAAGCCTGAATCACACGATCATTTTTTTTCGTCACGAAAGTGATCACTATCGCGATCACTTTTCCCGTCGCGAAAAGCGATCGCTCTAGTGATCATTTTTCTGAATCACACGGTCACTCCGGCTGTCACTTTTCGCATCGCTTCCGATGTCACAGCTCGTTGTCATAGGACCCGCATAACGAAAATAATAGCGTGTTTGTTTATCTATTCATTCCCACCATTGTCAAAAGTTGCGCTGCAATCGCTTCATACGGGCATGCGTTCCGATTGGCTGATATGGGGTTTTAAGGACGGCTTTAGCGATGGAAAAAGCGACCGGACGAGTGATAAAAAATAGCGATGGGAATCATCATCGCGATCGCGATCGCCGAAAACAATTGCCGGCGACGATCATTTTGCGAGTGATCACTCTAGTGATCGCGATAGTGATCACTTTTGCGACGAAAAAAAATGAACCTGTGATTCAGGCTTAAGGCCTCCAATGATGTGGAAATATGACCATTTAACGCAATCACTTTCCGCGATCCCACAAGGGATTGCAATTCCAACCCTTTCTCCATCACTGGGCACGTCCCTTTTTCCGTCTTGAAAACCATCACTGGCACCTTACTTCAGTCAATTAGAACGCAGGGTTGCTAACGGCGATTTTTAACGCCACGCTTGACTTTTAATTGAATAGCAGCTGTAAACGTGGAAAGTGTTGAAGGACCAATCCCTCACTTTCGTCGTTTCCTGCTCTCTGGTTAAATATGGATAACATGCGCTAGCGACGCTATCTATTGTTGCTATGTATCTATTGTTGACGCAATCTATTGTTGATTATTGATCCTTCTGCTTTCTCTGCGAATGGATGTTTTCTAGGTGGCTTTAATGAATATTGGTTATTAATCTATCTCTTTTATTGCATCACATAGTACTTCTGATACGCCTCAACAGAAAGTGGCGTAAAAAGTGATGGAAAGGGAGACGGTAGTAATGACCGTGTGATTCAGAAAATGATGGGTCGACCGATGACACTTAGGGTCCCTGAAAACCTATTATTGGAGCTATCATTCTGAGGGATGTAAAAATTGATCACGTGAATCAGGCTTAAACTTATATCACGCAAAAACTCAAATACAGTAGGCCCTCCCTTTAGGAAATTGATCCGTTCCTGAGAATCAATCGTAAAGCAAACTCCGTCGTATGTTGAACGAATGCTGCTATTTTTTTGCGGACGAGGAATCAGCCTACATAGCATAATGAGTGTTGATTTAATTGAAAATCTCTTGGGTTTCACACCGAATTAATGGTTTTTCAACTCTTCTTCCAATGTCTCAACGAGTGATTCAGAGATGGAAATTTTTCGGTTTTTCGATCAATCGATTATCAATCGGAATGAAAAGCTATCGACTTTTCAACAAAAATCGAAATTTTAACCAAAAGATCGATTAATAAAAAATTTAATGTTCTTAAAAAACGAATGTTCAAAAACATGTTTATTATTTTAATTTTTGGTTTTTTCCCGGCGAACAATTGCAGTGAAGTTTTCTCGGGTTTCACACCGGGTCAGGTCCTCCATTTCTCCTTCCAACGTTTCGATGGACAACTCGCCCATCGTCTTCAGGGATTCAGTTGGATTGGATTCCTGCATCCCTGAAGACGATGGGCGATTTGTTCATCGAAACGTTGGAAGGAGAAATGGACGACCTGACCCGGTGTGAAACCCGAGAAAACTTCACTGCAATGTTTATTATTCATTCGTAAAATACTCACGAAACACATTTGAGTGGGGGAAAAATGTTCTTAGAAGATTTTTCCCCCCTTTTCTCCCCAAGAAATCATCTTACTTGAAGTATTAGCAGTAAAAATGTGCAAATGCACGCACAATGAAGTTTTGGAATCACCGCTTGTCGGACTAAAATGTTTAAGAAAAATCAACTGAACGAGATTCTATCTTAATGATCAAGGGCGTGCCTTTCCAATTTATCATAGACGTTATCATAGGTCAGTAGTCAGTGCCGGATCCAGGATAGGAACAAGGGGGGTTATCTCTCAGCAGTATTGGGGGTCCGAAAAAAATTGCCATTCTATGTGTAGTAAATTGGATACCCAAGGGGGGCTACAGTCCCCTTAGTCTCCCCCCGTAGATCCGTCACTGCCAGAGGTGACACTGATGAAATCAAATGAACTGGTCGAAATCGAAGTTGGAAAATCGAGTTTGGATCGAAACTCGCAAATCTTGGCTCCAGTAGCGTAACTATGGGGGGGTATGAGGGGATGGAACAACCCCCAAAGCCTCAGAGAGATAATAAAGTTATTTAAAACCATTGTCTAGATTTGGCATATAATAACTGCACGTGCTTAAAGTTAAATTTTTAGTACCAAAATATGTAAAATTTATATCCAGGCATGTCGTTTTTAAAGAAATTTTCCGGACCCCTGGGAGGAGGGGGGTCGCCACCCTAGGCC
Organism: Ischnura elegans; assembly: GCF_921293095.1. Taxonomy (NCBI): domain Eukaryota; kingdom Metazoa; phylum Arthropoda; class Insecta; order Odonata; family Coenagrionidae; genus Ischnura; species Ischnura elegans. The sequence goes on along the minus strand of NC_060254.1, from coordinate 35,744,356 downwards.
ATTCCATCAAATCCCCCGAAGTATATTCCTGGTTACGCCACTGCATTGCTCAATCTCGATTTCCACCATCTTTGACTATTAAAATCGATTTTCAATTTTAATCCAAATCTACTTTTCCATCACTAGATCGACACGGTCATCGTTTTCAGAGATCAAGGAATCCATACGAAGTGATTGCATCCAATCACTTGGATCCGTGAATCCTTGAAGACTATGAGCGTGCCGCTCGTCGTAATGACAGAGGGAGAGATGGAAAGCCTCACCCAGTGTGAAACCTGACAGATCATAACTCTTAAGAATACATAGGCGAGCAGCAAGATTTTTTTAAAATCACATATATACAAATCGCCACAGGCGACCATACTAACATAATTATAGATAGAAGTTGAAACAAAGAGATAGAAACATAAACACATAACGATGACACAGCGTGGCGTGAAAATGAAATAAAGGCCGAAAACACATGGAAAAATTTCACCTCGACCGGGAATCGAACCACGGACCTTCTGCATTCCGGACAGATGCTCAGACCACCGAGCTATCCAAGCTACTTATATCACCAGTATTTTCGGCGGGGGGTTTATGCGACCAATTCCCCCAGATGTAGCCCAATGCGTTGGCCGTGCAGGTTAAGTCCGAGTCCCATACTCTTTACTTCACAAGTGAACGCTGTTTAAAACCGATGAGCCAAAGTCATAGTGATCACTTATTCCACGATAGATGGCAGCGTCGTCAGCAAATATACGTATTTTACAGCTAATTCGGGAGCAGAGGTTAATATATGAATATATTGAACAAAAGAGCGCCGATTACGGTTCATAATTGATTCTTCAGAGCGCCGTGTACTCGTTTTTTTTCACTAACATCCTTTCTAAATGAAAAATAGATTTTCAAAAGCAGTCGTCTTCATTATAGATTCAATCAAGTGTAAATTAGACCCCCTAGAATTAACTAGTAAAATAATTCATGCACATTTATTCAACATCATTTATTGCCCATTATTTTTTTTTAATTAACTTCTCTTTAACAAATAGAAGCAGGCGCGGAGGTGGGAATTAAGGCTAAGGGGTGGTAGGTTTGGGCGCAACTAATAATGGGGGGTCTTAGAGACATGTAATACCCGCCAGGATGAACGGGAGAAGCGGGTGCCCTACCCAAGAAAATTTTTAAGAGAAATTGTTCAAAATGATGAGTTTTACGGCTTTCTAGGGAATATTTTATTAATCCTTACATTATTCTATAAGAAATATTTATCCAATTAAGTAAAATGGATTAAATTTTTAAAAATTTCTCTGAGTTCTGGGGGGGGGGGGGGTTATCTCCCAAAACTCCCCCTCACGGCACCACTGAATAGAAGTACTCCTTCAATAAACCCTCTAGGTGAGTCACTTTATGACTTACCTAGATCATCATAAATATTAAATCATGCATAAAGTGGAACTTCAAATACTTATTGAGAAAAATAAAACTTTCAACGAGCTGGATGTAAGCACAAACGAAAGACATAAAAGTAAACGGAGCAGAAGTACAGAAGGCAAAAGAAAGAAAAAACTTCAGAGGAAAAAGGGATAAAATTGGAGGAGTCCCATGTCACAAGAGAGAAAAAACGGGCTCCAAGTCATCTAAAGGAAGAAAAATGATCAAAAGTAAAAAAGATGAAAGTGTTGGAGGGAAGGAATAACACAGAAGACGATATTGAAACTGCGACACGGCACCTAGCTTGGCAGTGTTCGCGCCGTTTTTTATTAACATTTTACTTCCGTGTACGTGAGAGCCGAAAATAAATCCATCACATTTCATTTATCTAAAAAACATATCCTAAAATGATTTTTATCCAACTGTTTAGTAATTTCTCTTATCCTTTGTTATATTCACCACGAGGAGAGGAATAGAAAGATATCAGAGTCGATTACCTTCTTCCCAGTGGCGGACATATTTGAAGGGCCCAAATGCGGTGCCACCCTCATGCTGAACATTACGGAACCACAATTTTAACTTGTTTCTTTCGTAAGATGATATTGCCTTGTATATGTGAATATTCAGCTTAGATAAAACTTTCTTAAACTTTGCACGTGAATTGATTATTTTTTTATTACGATAAAAGTAAAGGTAGCTCAAGATATCTTTTGGGCCCCCCGTTGAGTTTTCCTATATCCGCTACTGTTTTTTTCCTAAGCGCTAGAAATCAAACTAGAGTGAATTTAAATGGATTATAACTACTTGTCGACTGAATTGATCACTAAATTTTATCCATCTGTGGTGAAACGTTTTATATTTTTTTATTGTTATTAAAGGTTTTCAAAAGTTGTTGATAAAGGAGGATTGGGGAATTGTTGAGAAGTAGAGGAGTAGAGAAAGTGGCTCAAAAAAGTGAGACAATAAAAGAACTGTAATTGAAGAAAATTTTGAAAAAGAAACGTTTGAGGTTACAATGACATTAGTTATCATTCAACAATTCTACCAGAAAGGACGAACTAGCAAAACAAATTTCCAATTGAAACAATTCATGGCAAACAATATTTACTTTTTAAAGGTTATTCCTAAATGTTGATATTAACCGTATTGAGTGTAGTAAGTCATTCACCAAGTTATTATCGTAATGTAAACAGCAAAAAATTATTAAAATATTTTTAGTTAACCTGCCTTATTTCAGCCTGAAATGGTTTATTTGAAAATCGTGAATTCAACGACATCTAGACCTTGAAAACTTGGAAAAACCTTAAATTTTATATTTTACTTTGACTTTATACTTATTAGACAGGATTGAGATAAAATTTTCCTTAGTCAAAGCTTAAGATGATGTAAAGTTACTCACTCAATAATTCAACCTTAAGGTTACTTCCGGATTGGTGAGGGAAGAGCTCTATCCTCACTACTCGTCATAAGCTACTGGCGTAAAAATATCACGCATTCGTGTTATGAGAGCAAAACTTTTCCCGGGCGACCTCGCAGTTGGAGGGTTTTTGTTTGAAGTCGTCCAAATACTTCACTAGTGGTTGAAACCGGAACTCAACAATCTCGGTGGCAGTAGGGTAAAGACCTCACCCGCTCAACCGAAGGTCCCGCCAAGGTAGGTTATCCCTATCCGGGGCATGGACGTTTTACGCGTAATGGGGAACATGCATGAAATTTGTTCATGATGCTAGTAAGTCTCATTGAATAGACAATAAAAGTGATAGAATATGGCTTGATGTCACGTGACGTGAAACGCCTTCTGACGTCATCGCACTGTACACCATTCACTTCGCTAAGAGAGTGGAAGGGCAGAGTCTTGATTGCAATATATCGAAGTAAAAATCATCAACGAGCTTTGTAGTAGTTCCTCAAAGGATAAGTTGACTTAAGAGGGATTTAAGAAAGCACAATACGACAGTTTACTTTTGGTCGACTCCCTTATGGCGGCTGATTTTCTGAAAAATAGTGATTGCTTCCAAATCTCACCAAACAATCCCCTTCATTTGTTTCAATAACGTCTTGGCAACCCATCATATTCACAATCTGCTGTTTGACGTTAAAATACCAATTATTTTCGCCATATTTTCATTTGAGCCCCAGAATAGACCGATTTTCTGTCCACTTCCTCAATCAGTGGATACTGTGCCGTGACGTCACGCTCCAATGACGTCGATTTTTCAAGCAGCCGATAAGATTAATTTTCAAATACTCATAACTCAGCTAAAAAACTTTATTTGTCCGCGAAATTTTTGGCGAGTACATTTGAGGTAGGCACCTTCTTATTCCAGTACTTTGAAAAAACTATGCATGTTCCCCATTGTTAAAATGTTATGCAGGCCCTAGCTTATGGGCCAAATAGCGCTGTTTTCTGTGGTGATAAAAAAGAAATCAAATAAAAAATAGGCAACGCTCTACCGATTCAGCCACCAAGCTGCTCTGAAGGCAAATTGCCACTCAACATTTTTGGGAACATGGCATCACAACTCGAGTACCAGACAAGTGCGCCGATAACCTTCATAATTAGTGTACACCGGTACACTAATTATGAGGGTTCCCCATTTATTCCGAGTATTCCTCGTCACCATGGTTCCCACTTAAACCAAAATATAAATGCATGCTCCCCATTACGCGTAAAACGTCCATGCCCCGGATAGGGATAATCTACCTTGGCGGGACCTTCGGTTGAGCGGGTGAGGTCTTTACCCCACTGCCACCGAGATTGTTGAGTTCCGCTTTCAACCACTAGTGAAGTATTTGGACGACTTCAAACAAAAACCCTCCAACTGCGAGGTCGCCCGGGAAAAGTTTTGCTCTCATAACATGAATGTGTGATATTTTTACGCCTGTAGCTTATTACGAGTAGTGAGGATAGAGCTCTTCCCTCACCAATCCGGAAGTAACCTTAAGGTTGAATTGTTGAGTGCGTAACTTTACATCATCTTAAGCTTTGACTAAGGAAAATTTTATCTCAATCCTGTCTAATAAGTATAAAGTCAAAGTAAAATATAAAATTCAAGGTTTTCCCAGGTTTTCAAGGTCTAGATGTCGTCAAATTCACGGCTTTTAGATAAACCATTTTAGGCCAAAATAATGCAGGTTAACTAAAAATGTAACAAACGCGACTGACGCCGAGAATGCAAACGCAGCAATGAAAGTTGTCTCTCTCCTGACGTCGCATAAGTATCGTTTGCAAAATTCAGCTCCCGCCAAAGGTTGTGAGCGGGAAAATGGAGGTACCAGGGCGCCAGGGTAATTAAGAAGTGTCTGAATTTTCGCCAGGGTTAACGAACACTTTGATTACCAGTCTTCCGGATTTTTGTACAGTTTTAAGGTCAATGTGTCATCACGGCACACGGACCAATGTTAGCGCTTAGAATACACGCGTGCAGATACATGCATGGAGAGTGCCTGCGCACGACTGACTTTGAAACATGACCGACAAATCAATTTTTCTTTTGCTCTTTCAATCGCAGTTCTAAAATCAAGTTTGGAATACTTTGAAGGTTATATGACGAAATTCACGGCTTTTTCCAGATTTTTTCACGGCAGGCGAAATTCACGTCTTAATTATTCACGGATTTTAGGTTATCGCGGTTGATTTAGAGCCCTGGTTACAAATTACAACGGAGTTTTTGATAAACTCTTAGAATGTATATATCCCACGTAAAGATGTTAAATGAAACACTCGCGCTTTGAGCCGACTGTGTGCAGACGTTTCAACAGATGACGTTTCAACAGATGACTCTGTTGAAACGATGACTCAGATGGCCTTCAAATACAGAGTGACTGACAGCCCCTGAGAACGAGAGCAAGAGTAAGCTGTCAAAACGTCGGCAAGGAGCTAAATCCAACCAGGTTGGAAGCCCGGAATTGATTCATATGAGCCCAAAAGGTAACACCGATGAATTCATTTTCGACGTTAGTCAGCTGATTCATAGGAAACATAATGAAGATACACTTTTGTATGTTCCACAGGAGTTTTAATTACCGACCCAGGTTTCGACAGTGCACTATGTCATTATCAAGGATACCTTGAAGGTATATTATGAAGGATACCTTGATAATGACATGGTGTACCGTCGAAACCTGGGTCGGTTATTAAAACTCCTGTGGAACAAACAAAAGTGTATCTTCATTATGTTTCCTGTCATCAAGTTCCACCAAGTATCGCGTTCCAGCCTTAAGTTGAGCTGATTCATACTTCTATTCGATTGTGTATGATCACTAACTCAAGGAGGCCGACATAGTTCTCGTCGCCACAAATTTGAACAGTGTACAATAGATAAAATTATACTGCGGTAAAATACAAGTTGCCTTCTAGCCGCTCTGTTAGCATTACAGATGAGGTTTAGATCATTAAAGCGTTAATTGAACATTGTACGTGAATTTATCTGCGGTAATACAAGGGATATAAGCTGCCCACAGTGAGTGTGATGGCGAAGGAAACGGTAAAGCATTGATTAACGGAATTTATAAAAAAATTACCTTCAAGCAGGCACTGGACAAATTCAACCGACGCGTCACCCGTTCAAATGGCTTCCTACCCCCAGGGAAATTATTCTATAAAGTTACCTTCCCCATAAGTTGTCCAAAATAAACGCCTGTCCCAATTATAATGAATATCATATGGATGAGATTACGTATTTTTTATACTCGCTCAAAGCTCTTATTTAAATAAGCTCAAAAAAATTACTCGTTTCATAAAACAATAATCGCACATTTTCGTCCATCCTTAATAATTTATCGTCCTCAAACATCCGGAGTATTGAATAAAATGTCGGAAACGCCGAATACCCAAGAAAAAGCGTTTTCATGGTAACTGCAAAGTGCATCTAAAAAAAAATTTCACGTACCCACAGCTCGGTAACTAAGGAGTTGCTACTCCATGTTTATAAACAATAATGCTTATTATTTTCTCCCCTACCACCTCCTGAAGTATTGCAGATTCCTCCCAAAACACCCTTAATAGTGGCCCAAATAACCAAAAAATACTATATTTCCAGTTGTTTTGAATTAATAAGAAAATTTGTAGGTAAATAAGCGAAAACAAAGTCCATTTTGTGGCAATAAATTTTCAAGGCGTTCCTGAATATGGTCCCTCATCGTATGAACTGAATTCGCGAATCCCTACCGATACGAGCGTTTCGCTGAATGGAGAACTGTATTACGTTTCTCGGCTCCATGATTACAGCCGTGCACGTTACAACGTTCTCCGTCACTGTCAAAACTTCCACGCTTCTCCACCTCCCTTCGTTTCGTTGCCACACGTGACAGGCTTCCAACCTTCCATTGGAGCAGTCGCTAACCTACTACCCCACCCTTTTCCCGCCAAAATCGTTTCCCGGGCGCAACAATCACCCTCCGTAGTAATTAGCGAAGGAATTCCGTCAGCTGCGACTCTCGAACGCTTTTCCACGATCTAAACGAGAGAGAGAAGAGAGAGTAGTAGGAAGAGAGAGATAGAGATACATAAACATGTATAACAACACCGAGCGAATGATACCGCTCTGAATAATTCATTTCGCAGACTTGTTTCGCGAGGCTGTGGAGGGAATTAGTAGCATAAACCGAATAACAGTTCCGGATTAATACGCGGAGCTGATTTTTTTCTCCCTCTCTTGATCTCTCTTGCACAGGGTTTTGGTGGTAACAAGGAAATGGATTTAGCTCCACTCGGCAAGGAAAAAATCAAGCAGTTAACTAGCTGAAATGCTCTGAAAATGTCGGCGATAAACGAAGTTGGAGCAAAAAAATGGTGAAAATGTGACACTTTTTTTTTGGAACAATGAGAAAATCCCTGGGTTGATTCTGGGTCAGTAAGATTTTTTTATTCGAATTCGCTTCAATTTTTATCGCAAACTGATAGGAATAATTTCTCTTTCAACGATCCACGGCAAAAACAATGCCATTTAGGAATGAACTGAGCAATTTAAGAGAAGCGATCAACGAGGCACGAGACAGTAATGTGACAATCCTGGTGACGTGGTTTTGTCTAAATTTGTAAAAGGTTGAAGTTTATTCTTTAAAGATTGCACAAACGTGCTCGTTGTGTAGATGCTTTCTTATATAATAATTATAGCTCGAAAATGATAGAAGTCTAAGAAGAAGAAGATAGGAGGGAGGATCGAACAAAAAAATGCGAAAGGATGTACAAACAAGCAGTAATAAAATTAAGTAAAATAATTTGAGTATCAAAAACAGAAAAATATACCGAGTTCCATAGAAAAAATAACTTTATCGAAAGCTGCTTCAGGCTTCAAACGGAAAAACGTACGTGAATTGCTACCACTCAAATGAGAAAATTCTGAGAATTTTCCCTATGAGCAGGAAGTGAACGCTTATTTCAAAATAAAAAAATATCTTGTGGTGCAGCGGTAGACGACGTATTTCTGGCGTAGCATTATTTAAAAACAATGATGAAAATCTTGAATTAAAGGTGGTATTCATATCGTATGATACGGCAGATGATAAAAAAAATATAACTCGGTAATTCTATGATTAGCAGTTTGTGTGAGTGAAAGGTTTCTTAACCTGTAGTAATGGCGACCTGTTCTGAAAGGAAAATGTCGATTATCGGATTTCACGGATTCTCGGCCACTGATGGAAGTCACCAGTAGGATAGATGACTGGCGCCGACAATAAGGGAATATAAACGCCATTCCACCCCTTTGTGATAATTGCGACTCTCCCATTACTGTGAGACATCTCCTGACAGAGTGTGAGAAATACCGTTCTGTGCGCCATCGGCTGAACATCGGGGGAGACCTAGGGCACATCCTGGGAGACGACCCTGATAGTATCAGCCGAGTTATCAAGTTTTAAATAGAGACCGGGCTAATTAATAGTGTTTAAATCACAATCTTTTTATCATCTGACTACCCCTTCTTTTTCAAAATTTTTAGGAATGTTTAAATTTTTTAAATGTATCTTTTAAAAATTTTGATTTTATGGATTGTCGGTGGTGCAAATGACCTTAGTTGTCGAGGCACCCTTAAACAAAATACTACTACCATATAAACGCCGTGAATCCTCTCAGAAGCCCCACTCGATCAGGGTGTTAGAGTCAACCGGATCGGTTCGCCTGTGTCACCGTTACCCAGCGCAGACCGACGGCCGCTCTGAGAGGCTAGCCTAAGGGCTATTGAGGCTAAGAGGCTAGCATTGTAAGTTTGCTTGAATTGTCCCCCGTAACAAATCTCTGTATTGATGATTATTGTAATATTAAATTAATCTAAAATAACACCCAGTGCTTCCTGATCATTATTATTTCCCGTGCGGAAACCTTTACTTCAACGATAATTTACGTTATTCCATCGTGTCTCAGGATCTTGTAGCTAAGGTTTTCAAAAGACTATTCTTCTCTCCTACTCTTCTTAGAATTTCAACACTCTTGGTACAATCAAATCATTTGATCTTCATGATTCTCCCATTCATTGGCGTAACTAGGAATATTCCTTGGGGGATGGGATAGCCTGGGGTGGCGATCCCTCCCCCCAAGCAAAATCTGGTAATATTTTTAAAAAATGGCATTCCAGGAAATACATTTTTTACGACATTTTGGTACTAAAAATTGAACTTTAGGCAGATGCAGTTATTATATGTCCAAACTAGTCAATAGTTTTGAGGTGGATTAGGGTATTTACACGCATAAACGCCGGAATCGGGAAAACAACAACGATTTATTGGTCGTCCAATACAGAGCTATGATAAAGACGAGACTCTGAGGCTTTGGGGGGATCTATCCCCTCATCCCCCGATAGTTACGCCACTGCTTCCATCATATCACATTTCGAAAGCTTCAAACCTTGATTTCTCCAATGCTGTCGTCGACCATTCCTCACAATCATAAAGAAGCGTGCTCCAAAGATATGTCCCAACAAATTGCGTCCTGACTTGAACGCTAGATGTTTTCGGCTGTAAGAAGACTCCTCCTGTAAAGGAAAGGTCTGGCCTTAGGTACGTATAAAAACGTTTCAGGCTAGATTTTCGTAATTTCGATGCATCCGCGTAAAATGTTACATATGTACTCAGTGTGTTGTAAAACAAAAATTCGTGTTTTATAACAAGTTTTTGGTTTCCCTCACGAAGCGGGAAACCAAATACTTGTTGTATAATACGAATTTTTGTTTTATAACACAATGGTACATGTAAAATGTTACACGTATTTGTAACTTTTTCGTAAAATCTGTTATATTTAAATTGTTTATATAATATTTTACTCAGTGTAAACGCACCTTTAGGTTATTATATAGCTTTAGTTTAGACCCCTCTTGACCCTAACGCTAGATCCATGATAACAGAACGCAAATGGTAATTTCCAAACTAATTCATAACTCAACAACCGACCACGGTTTCAATACATGACCTTATTTTTCCAATTCCAATACGTCATTTTTCCAATGCATAAAAATGACAATAGGTGTTGAAACCATGGTCGGTAGTTTAGTTTTGAATTTAAGTGTGGAAATTACCATTTGCGTTCTATTATCATGGATCTATCGTTAGGGTCAAGAGGGGTCAAACCTAAAGCTATATAATAACCTAAAGGTGCGATTAAACTGAGTAATATATTATATAAACAATTTATATAAACAACATATTATATATATATTATATTAAGTAATATATTATATAAATAATATATTATATAAACAATAACACAACTAATAATATATTTTACGAAAAAGTTACAAATACGTGTAACATGTACCATTGTGTTATTAAACGAAAATTCGTGTTATACAACAAGTATTTGGTTTCCCGCTTCGTGAGGAAAACCAAAACTTCTTATAAAACACGAATTTTTGTTTTACAGCACAATGTTACATGTAAAATTTTACACGGATTCGTAACTTTTTTCGTAAAAAATTTTATATGTAACTTGTTCATATAAAATGTTACTCAGTACAAACGCACCTTAAGGGTCAAGGGTTTGTTGAATTGAGGCGTAATACATTCCTAGGTTTACTGCGGAAATAAACGGATTTATAGAAGTTTTCTTCGAGGAGAAGAGTAGCTACGTTCGTCTCCACTCCTCCAGTAAATGCATCCCTAATTGCCTTAAACGCGGGTCTTCAAGCGGAGGCAAGCGACTGGAATTGAGGAAACACACTGACAATGCGCACTCAAAATTTTATCCTCCAAAAGCCTCGTAACGAAGACCGGCGAATTTGAAAGTCAAATCGGGCGAGGCATATAATGGAAAACACTTATTTGCTCGGTGCCACGCTCGTCAGGCCTTCGAAAGGACGCACTTCGGCTGAAATTCTGCCCTGAGCATGAATAAAAAAAATAAACGAAAACTGTCAACATTGGAGACCTCGTCAAAATTCTACCATTGGCGTAAAATCACCCCGCGAGCCACACACGGCGACGGTATGTGTTCCATTCCAACCCACGAGCACGAATATTACGGCAGAGGAACACTAAAAGTGTGGGCCACTAAAAGTGCTTTCAGCCACCACGTGAGGGAGGTATCCACTGGCGACGCTGACGGTAGAGCCGCAATTCATAAGAGGTTAGGAAAAACTAAAAAAAAACAAAAAAAAGACTTTTTAGGTTAAAAAAGACTTTTCAAAGTGGTTTACATATCAAAAACAAAAAACAGTTGTAATAAAAAAAAACAGACATTGATAACCTCAGTAAAATTTATTTTTATTTAATCAATCAAAATTAATGGTAACTAGGTGTGGCAATACCTTAGTAATACAACATCAATAAATATGAATTATTACGGAGGCTTCCGCGGTTAGTTTATTGGTGATGGTTTTCCGGGTTTACACCGCGTTGATTCATGTTTTGCGGACGACAGTTTCGGGCGCGTTCCAGCTCCCGTCTTCGGGTCCAAATGATTTGCAGATCTGTGATCCTTATTTATTTATAAATATGGATCTGTGATCCTTATTTATCAATAAATATGTACAAAGTTAAGAGGTATGTCAAAATTTTTTGTGTATTCTATTCTGTTCTTATATATATATGTGTATACTTTAAATTATATTACTGTATAAAAAATGCGATCGTAACATTTTTATGTAAAAATATTGTATATCGTTGACCTTTTTGTATTTTATATTGTTCATGTTTTCTCTTTCATAGCCCTGAGGATGATTTTAAATAAATCGAAACGTTGGCTATAACTTGTTTTACATTGACCTAAACTCCAAGAAATATCACAAAATGTATTAAACAAGGTCAAGAATAGAAGAGGAAAAATAAGAGGTTAGGTTTACCGTGGTTGTCTGCTTATTCATTTATTTGTCCATTTTGATTGAGCTTGAAAAAATAAATACACCCGTATTTCACCGTTATTTAATTCGTCCCATGCTTTACGAGGCTTTCGCGATGGATAATCGACATCCTTGAGGTAGCCAGAGTAATTCTATAAAAGTAATAAGAATTCGACGACTCTTTGGTCACAAATTCTTTGAAAGGCGCACTTTTAATAATTCAAATAAAAAGAGATTCGCCTGTTCCATTTTTGAGATATTTGACGTTGAAATTAGGATAATTTACGTAATAGAGATGTTCGAACACCAACCACAGTCCCGCACTATGAATACTAGAAGCGCGTCGTCCGACCTTCATTGCCCCACCCACAGAACCACCAAATACCATCACTACTTCCTCGTAAGCTCAACAAAATTATGGAATTCCCTCCCCATCACTTAAAGAATATTTCAAATGTGCAGTCCTTCAAATCAAAAATTCGTTCTCACCTTTCCCGCAAAACAGAATTCAGTAATGTATAATTCATTGTCATGTAATCCAAAATTTAATACCCAATAGAATTTGCGACGGTTTTCCTCTTTTTTCTCAACCATTTTTTTGTTTATTATTCATTGAAATGTTGCAAAATGACAAAATGTTATTAAGTGTCAATTTCTTGATTTATTTTTATGTTAAAAATACCTTATAAAATAAAAATTTAAGATTTCATGTTTCGATTAAATTCAACTTGATTAATCGAAACTGAATTATTTACTGCAATATGCCATTTATTTATGTTTTTATGTAATTCACTTATAATTAATATGTTAGCAACTGTATTATGTATGTATTTTTCTCACCACTAATGTACTATTTAGGGGTATTGTGCCCAGAGCAAATAAATATTATTGTTATTAATTTAACATGGGCTCTTATGGTTTTTGGTTTTTTCGGGCTAGCGAAGCTGCTTGCAACAAAATGTTGTGAAGGCGGCATTCATTATAAGCAAACATTTTAGGAAAATCCAAGCATGTCCGGGAAAGTATAATTTCATGATGAAATAAGAAAGATATTTGCAAAAAACTACCTGAAAATGGCTAGATAGCCGCCGGGATCTCTGGTACCTACATCGCGAAACGAAAATTATTATTCCGAATTCGCATAAATTACGCGTATTTATGTATGATTTGCCCCTTAGAATATGAATATTTAGGCAAGGTGTGTCGTCGACAGTTCAGTGTGCTAAGGTTCGAAGCGGTGTTCAAACTATTCAAGTTGGCTACTGTAAATACCTTTTAGAAAATCATTTTTTACTTTTGATTCGGTTAGGCTAAATATTTAGTAAGTCCAGGCAGTACTAATCAAGCTTTCAGCGATCATCTTGGTATAAATATTTCGTCTTGATAAATATCTATAAGATTGCGATCAATGAATTTGGTGCTGTGATGCTGTATTTGATTATAAGTTGCTATCAAACTACACCAATATCATTGGCCAAAATCTTCATAATTACAATAATAAATATCAATAACATTCTTTGAATCCAGGAAATACTGTAAAAGGTGGCATCAAATTGCTTTTAAGTCTTAAATGCTTTCGTCAATGATTTTGGCTCAATTAGCATTTGATAAGATCATTCATCATACGCTTGCTCATTCAAATGTTTAAATACCTTAAGCATTCAATACGTCCATGCCATTCCATCAAAGGTTTTGAAATAAATAACCACAGAATAGCGTGAAATATCAATTTTTAGAAGACAACACACGAAGTATATATCACGTGTTTAGGCTTCACTTGGTACCACATATCTAATGTGCGAAATAAATAACTTGGGAATGTTCCACAAAAACTTATACTATTCCGACCCAGGATTTCGACTAGTCATCATCACAATCACTGGTCAACAATCCTATGGGTATTATCATAGAGTAAGTAAATATATAGAGGGCTCACCGCACGTACAAAAATCGTATATAGTTTTGGTGTAGTTCTGGAACAATTAATCAGATGGCGAGGAACAATTTTTTGCGATTTTTTTTAATTGGCTCGTTTCACAAGTCTAAAAATATATTCTGAAGCAGAAAGGGTCGCTATGTTCAGTGGAGACAATAGTTATTCGATTTTGTTTATAGCAATTGTTATAAAAAATATTTCCTCGAATTTCGGCTAGTAACTTGACTTTTCCAAGTTTATATTCCTAATCCATTTGCCGGCAGACTGTTCTTAGTATTAAGTTGAAACTTGCAGGAAACGTTTATTGTATATTTTTTTCCATATAGGTAAACTTTAATTTGTTCATAACTCAGTTTCAACGTTGTTAGGTGTGTTTATGTATCTTTCGGACAAAAAATCCGGAATTTACTCTATGGTATTATATACCTCAGGGTATTATACAGGGCGTTGGATATAATACCCCTTGGGGTTATTACATCCTACGCCCTGTATCGGCGGCCCCTACTTTTACATGCACACGATTGTTTTGAACGTCTTCACAAATATTTTTCATCCACGCTTCCCTATCCTTCCTCGCTTTACGACTTATATAGTTCCTTATTCTCTTGTAATAACTCTGCCCTTCCTCTGTTTTCGCAGCCTTTTATTTTCTTCTTTCTTCAATGAGATCCAATATTTCCCGCGTGGTCCATGGTTTTTTCATAACGACTTTTCTTTTACCAAGAACTTCGTTAGCTGCTGTCTGCAGACCACTTCTAATGGTTTTCCAACTGTCTTCCTCTGATTTATTGGTATCCTCCCCAATTCTCTTTTCTGCAGCTTCTTTAAAAGTCAGTTGATGCTTAATCTCTTATAATTTTTCAACATGCCATATGTTTTTCATGGCTTTCTTCAGTTTTTTTTTTTTATTTTAGGTGGCATTTCATCATAATTAAGTTACTTCACTTACGATATCTGCCCCTAGTTAGCTTTTGCAGTCCTTCACCTGGTTGCAAAAATCTTTGTTTCATTAGAATGTGAAATTTCGACTAGTATAAAGTGATTATGATCCTTGATAATGAATAGTACTAGTACTAGTCAAAAATCCGGGTTGGAACAATAAAAGATTTTGTGGAAAATTACTAATTGATTTATTTCGCACATTAAACACATGAAGTAGCATTCGCTGCCTTTGTGAAATTAAATTTTAAAAATCGTAACATTATCATTGAATAAGTCTTTCCGCCCATTTGCAATGATAACGAAGCTCTCTTTTGCAGATTCCCACGCGGAATGGTTTCAAAAACCCGGTGACTAAAAACATGTCGACTGTAGTTTAATAAATGTTTACGTGGAAAGTGCAAAGCGAAACATGTCGACTGTAGTTAATAAATTTTTAAGTGGAAAGTGCAAAGTGTTTCACTTCATATCTCATAATGGATCTCCAAAAAGTATCTGCCTCATCCATCCAATTTATTGAATAAGTCATTGATAAATAAAACATTAGAACCCACTAGAACAAATAAGAAAAGGTACAAACTAACAGAGGGCAAAACGAAGGAGTGGCAGTTACAAACATCTACTGCGTGGGCTGTTATTTTTTGTAATCAAAGCATTCCGTAACCTTGATTAAAAGCCATTCAACAACTCGTCCATTCATTCCCGGTCGTAATTTAATGCCTTCAAATTACAGGGATTATATTGCGACGCATTTCCTGCTGCCTTTCCGCCCATTTGCAATGATAACGAAGCTCCCTTTTGCAGAAGCCCACGCGGAATGTTTTCAAAAACCCGGTGAATAAAAAACTCCTACGCATTTTTACATTATTCCTGCCAATTCATTGTTTCGATAACTCCGGGATATTAAAGGGGTTGAAAATTGAAAAGAGTGCAAAATTCAATGAAAAGTGTCTCCACTGAGAATCAAAGTAAACATTTTTTCACCTGGTAAAACAACTTTACTTTTCTTTCCCTTTGACGACACCCGATAGCCAATCTAAGAGCTAAGTGCCTCGACACGAAAGTTACATGACAATGAATAAACTCAACAATGATGAAATCCTGACGCAAGAACGTCAACAATACCAAGAGATGAAGGGGGTAATTTCGTGCGGTGGAGTCGTTGACATTTTTTTAATCTTCCACCCGCACAACGACGTTGTTTTAAATTACTCAATTTTCAATTGAGGTCCTATCCTACCGTGATTGGGAAAAAAATATGAGTGGCTCTATTTTGATCCCGTTTAAAATTTGCTCTATTCAGAGACTGAATCATTCAAATACTTTACTTCGCTAAGTTCGACGGTAGTGGAGAAGTAAAGTATTTTGAGAGCAAACCTAGAATGCTTAAAATCGTCAAATTCCGAAACACATATAGGGCGTTTCTAGAGGAATCTGTAATACTCCAGAAGATGACCACCACCTAGGGGAGACAATATTAAGCATATTTTTGTCCATAAACATAAGATCGAAACTCGTTGGTTACTGATCTATGGCAAACGCATACATTAATTTTGGATGCATTTTGCACTTATCATGAAAAAGGTTTTTCTTGGGTATCCAGCCTTTTCTGAATTTTACTTAATACCCAGTATTTTTAAGGGCATTGAATAATTAAGATTGGACTAAAATGTGCTATTACCATTTTCTGAAACAATTCATCTTCTGGCTTAATTAAACGAGAGCTTTTTATAGCGATTATCAACAATACGATTGCGCAGTGCTGTCGTACGGAAAACATTTAGGCGGTACTCACAAAAAATTTCCAACAGCTGAACATGTATTATACATCCGGTCGTGATATAAATGTCAAAGTCCAACTCTTATATTAGTTCCAAATTGTGCCAAGAGTTAACTCTGAACAAGTAAATAATCATTTCCGATTTTTATTTAAAAAATCCATTGGTTGCCATAGCTCAGTAACTTAAAAGTTGCGACCCCATGCTTATGGACAAAAAAGCTTCAAATTATCTTCCCTATCACCACCTGAAATATTTTAAATTTCTTCTGGTACACCCTGTATACTAAGACTAGTGTAACTTTTGAAATTCCACGCTATCCCGCAGAATTGGAGTGACGAACTCGTATCTACCTCTACACCGGGTGAGAGAATGAAAAGCTGCCGACGTTTCGGATTGTTACCTATTATTATCAATGCATATCACTTAGATTGTCAGTCTATATTATCAGATGCTTTCGGAATAGAATCCTGCAAAGCAGAGGTGTCATGGCGCCAGAACGCGCCGGAAAGCTGTTCCGGCTGTGAGATACTCGTATCCCTTGGCAAGTTTTTGTGTAGTTCTAAAAACAAATAACTTTATATAACTCTGCTGAGAAAAAATTCACTTGTATCCCTTGGCTTCTCACCCCCTAATATGCTTTCACTCGGTGTATAACCCGAAAATATTTCATCATTGGTGTAACTTTTACTGTTCAGCCAAAAGAGGCTTCGTTTTTCGCGTTTTATAGATCCAAGATCATACACACCGTAAAAATATTTATACACAATATCATTGAGGAGGTTAGTGCCAGCAGCAACCCGGAGAACTGACATCAAACCTTGATTTCCACATCAAACTCATGGAGTGGAAAACCTGATAGAAAACCGTAATTGAGAAGTGTCATGAAACCGACATTTACTTCCTACTACCTTGGTGGAACCTACATAATGTCACAACCCATGTGACCTCACGAAGTTCCATTTATTAATTCATCCTCTTCCCTGTCCTTTTTCTTTCACTTTCTGTCCACATTAGACCCGTCTCGTATCATAGCATTAACGCAAGTCCGGCATTTAGGTCCAATTGTTTGGGTCTTGACATTTCCCAGCACGCGACCGTGGAAGTAAGGAAAGGTAAGGTATTTTGAAAAGGTAGGAACTGTGGGTCTCGAGGGAGTGGAAAGGGATCTTTAAACAATAGAGAACGAAGCAGGGGAAAGGGGGAGGAAAGCCAGCCAACTTCCTTAGCAGCCTATGCTCCATTGTTGCTTCTGCCATTGTTCTCCTTCGGCGAAATGTATTGTTGTCATCGAAACAAGAGCCGGGAACGGATAAGAAAGTCAAATGGCGTAGACTACGAATGATGTGAATCAGGGGCTCAGAAATAAAAACGCATCGCAGGTAACGATGAGATGATTCAGGGATCAAAGTGAAAACGATGGCTTAAAGGAGGATGAAAAGATAGACGGGTGGGCGGAAGATCATAACGTAATTGGTAAAGTCTGGCGACGAAAAAAATAACCTCTCTTGTCCGACGAAGCTTTTCAAGCAACTGCAAGCCCAGCTCTTTCATTTTTAATGGACCTCACCAGCAATTTATCTTGCTTTTCGCTTGATTAATTCAATTTTTAGGAGGTAACTCGCTGCCGCATAACTTTTTCTTTGAGCATGGCGTATCTCCAATGATTATTTTTTAATTAATCTACCAAACAATGAAACCGGTATTAAATAGGTAGACATGATTACAGCAACGGTTTTGGTAAGATAGGCACTCAAGAACATATTTCAGCAAAACTCTAAAGAATTCCACGGAAAAAAGTTTTTCAATAATTATCTTTTATTAGGAACCAATATCAGCTGGTTGAGACAGTAAGTCTACTGCAGTGATGATTTAGTCTGAAAGTTTAGTATCACATCTATGTGAGGAGGGTGAGTGGGTGCTATAAATTAATCAGCTTTAACCCATTGAATCCCATGCATGTTAATAACCTAAAAATTCCAAATATTTTGATGAATTGGCAACAAAACAGACTCAAATAAGGAAAATTATCGATTTTTATATTTTATTATTCTTAGTTTTCCGATGGTGAAACGTTGCGTATACGCAACATAGGGAGTTCCCCGGATCAAATGAGCCGATATGTCTTTTTTTCGGAACTCCTTTATTTTTGCAAAGAATTCTTTTCTTAATATAACCCAAATACACAATTTACCCAAAATATTGATTAAATTTAGTATTATTCATGAAATTTAGAAGAGCAATCGGTATTTAAAATAATATTCCACTGTTGGCACACACTAATCTTCTGGCTGCTACAAACGCGGCATCTTCGTCGTGAATTTTTTCGTCACGAACAATATTGTGGCCAAGCTAGTCTTTCCTAAATGCATTCCGCAAACTATTTAAACTCGAAAAATACCAAATATGGTCCATTTTTCGTTTTTCCTTTAATATAAACAGCATGCAACACCTCATCGTAAACACGATGCTTAATAAAGTCTTTATTTAACATTACGAGTACTCGCGAAAGTTTTAACGAAGAAAGTAGAGGGCTGTGATTAGCACTAACCACACACAATAAAACCGGCTCTAAATCTTATTATTGTATTCTACCGATTAAGGTAGGTTTCCATGGAGTACTAAAGAAGTTATCTGGGAGCCTCATTTTCCTATCAGCGCTGCCTTCTTCAATTCACTGAAGGCCTACTTCCTTTCAATCCATCTAAAAATCCTAATCTCTTCCTTCCCCTCCCTCGTTTCCTAAACATTCTACCCTCTACCACCGCTTTCAACATCCCCTTACCGCTAAGTATACCCTCTATCCATACCTTCTGTCTCCTCCGTATCTCATCTAAAAGTTCCCTCTCCTCACCCACCATGTCCAGCACTTCGTCGTTACTCCTCCTCTCTGTCCATTTCACCTTCTCCATTCTTCTCCATGCCCACATGTCCTACAAATGGTCTTGAGCGGTATCTGCACCAGAGCCAACGTACTGTATAACCACATTGATAATTGCTTTACGGGTTAATGTCGCGTTGGCACATTTTGATGGACGACAGTTTCTGGCGCATTCCAGGTCCCGTCTTTGGGTCCAAATGATCTATAGGGCTTCCATTTCCTAATATGCAATGTATAAGGCTAGTCAGGCGCCCGTTTATTTGCTCGGTTTGAATTCCATTGCAGAAAGAGCCGTTTGCATAACGAAGCTAAAGGATAGCCGTCCTCTCTATTGAAGTCTTTTCATGATTTGCAATTTCTCTCGCCTCCCTTATCATCCGAAGGAAATATTTATTCTCTCAGGCGATGATTTTTGACTCTTGGAATAGTATGACGTGCCCAGGTTCCGACCATGCATGCTCCGCAACCGCGGAAAGGCGTAACTTTTTCTTTTCGGTTGCCTTACGATGTTCTTCTCATCTGCATTTGAGGGATCTAGATGCCTGCCCGGTGTCAGATTGACAACCGGAACACGATACTTCATACACTCCTTTATAAATGTCAGATAGGTGACGATCTTTTTCACTCCGAAGGTCAGAGATTTTTTTTACCCTTCTCTCTTTTTACCCTACTTTTTTACCCCTTTTTTACTCTTCTCAATCCCCCCCCCCCGTTTTCTGTGGTTCTTCTCACGTGTTATTATAATATAGTTATGTCTAGAGTCCTCTTTTCAACGTGGGTTCTCCACATCCGGTAGTTGTATCCATAGGTGGATCTAAAGGGGCACGGGGGCACGTGAAATACGCTTTAAAAATATGCAAGATTTTTAATACGGTCCCGTAATCATTGCGTTCGTTTTGTATTACTGGGTATCCTTGTGCTCCCCCCAGAACAAAATCCTGGATACGGCCTTGCTTGTGCCCCCCCCAGAAAGAAATCCTGGATTCGCCCCTGGTTGTATCTTTTCCCTCTGTCTCCACTTGTACGCCCGTTCCCACCCCCTTCTTCAAAGATGTCAAATCCTCCCCAAATCCTCCCCCTTTCTCAAGGGTTTAAAGGTGATTTTCAAATGTTTTTCAGTGTCTTGTACCAGATGATGGCTCTTCATCATCATCATCACTGGTCAACAATCCTAGGATTGGTTTGACGCAGCTCTCCACTCAGTTCTCCTATCAGCTAATCTTTTCACTCCTACGCATTCTTCTCTTTCACATCCTTCTTTACTTGTTCCATAAAAATGATGGCTCAGTGAGCCGAAACGCGTTGTACGCAGAAAATAAATTGTGGAAAAGTGCTACGATCTTTCATTTATTTAAATATGTCTAACTTCCACAAATTGAAGCCTGAATCTTTTGAACTTATTCATAGATCTTCTTTAAGCTTTTGGATCTCGCCAAAACGTTGTGTTATGCGAGAACTCTTGCGATCCTCTCTGAAGTTCCTGCGATGGCAAGAGAGCATGTGCCTTTGTCTTCTGCTGGTCTTCTCTTGCAGTCTCCAAGGCCACATCACGTTTCTTCCAGCGTGATTTTTCGAATCAATTCCCGGTCGTACAACCAGACTGCTGACATCGTTATCGGCAAAGGAATTACGAGGAAAGACACCTAAGCGATAAGCCCAAGAAAATGATAAGAGTGTGGAAGGAGGGAGAGAATCACAAGGTTATCTGGCAACGCTGGATCACAACGCAATATAAAATATCTTTCATTCGGGAGGAGAGAAGATATTATATCGGAAGACACGGATACGAGAGGAGAACTGTCCGAGACATTCATCAGGTAGGTGATCCCATAGCTTTAGCCTCACTTACGTTACAACCGAATTTGTATTTCCGCTGAATACGTAGCTTATGAGAAGTCTGATTTAACGTCCGAGGTGACCATATTCTCAAACATGGACGTACCCAGCGGGGGGGCATCTACCCACCCCTAGGAGCAAAATACGCAAAAGTATTTCATAAAAATCAGTAATGAATTGAAACGAAAGTATTCAACAAATTTTCTTTAAACCCACGAAAAATGATATGTATTGTTATAAGATAAAACTATTTTTTCAAGGAAAGAATCTCATAAACTAATGTCACAACTTGGCTTGCCCCCATAGTTATGATCCTGGGTGTGCCCATGTTCTAAACATTTCAAATACAAGTATTTTGTTGTTTTTTGATTTTTCCATGGTGTTTCAAATGCACGAACAGAAAATATCTTGTATTTTGTATTTCAAATGCAGAGTTTTGGTAATTCCACATTCTAAAATAAAAAATACATTTCTATAATACTTTTGAAGTAGCTCTGATAACGCTTGTGTAACATTATTATGCTTCAGAGGTTACTTCGTTTTCGTTATCATTGTTTTCTTCATGTTAGCAACTATCCACAATGTGCCAAGGCAGGGTATATTTTTTTAACCTCTCTTAGTACCCATAAAAATGTATTTTTTATTTTAAAATGTATTTAAAATACTACTTTTGTAGTTTGTGTTTCAAATTCTCAGGCTAACGGTATTTTATACTTTGCATTTAAAATACATTTGGAGCGATACTTTGTATTTTTTTTTTCAAATACTCCTCGGCCTCCATTTTGCCCAGCCATGGTTATTTCTGCAACCGCCATGAAAACCCATGGCCATCAACTGCGCATCACACTATAATTCCACAGATATTTTTTTCTCATGACAGGGTCTGCTAAGAGCCTGAAGTGATCGAAATGGGGATAACATCAGAGGAGTTCACGAAGGCAGTTGTGGACTGCGGGTTCGAATCCCCACCTTCCGACGTGTACCAATATTTTGATCTCTACACGAGCGACTTTTCTCGCAACGAACTGGCGATGTTCCTGGCTCAGCTGATTCACGAAAGTGGTGGATTCCAGTTCAAGGAAGAAATAGCCTACGCCGATAAAAGAAACCACGGACAATACAGAGACAATCATTCGTTACCAGGAAAGGACTACCACGGTCGAGGCTACATACAGTTGACTTGGGCTCAAAACTACAAGGATGCCTCCAGAGATCTCGGAATGGGAGATGAGCTTCTGAAACGTCCGGAACGGGTAGCGAAGGATACGGAGATGGCTATGCTCGTCAGTGTCTGGTATTGGAGGACTAAAGTTCGACGCCAGTTGGGGTCAAAGTTCGACTGCTTTGGATTAACGACCAAGGCTATAAATGGGGCGATTGAGTGTAGTAATGGTTACAATGAAACCGCCGCCAAGAGATACCAGTATTATCTCAAGGTGGCGGATGCCTTGGGGATTCAAAACAAGGCAAGTGAGCGTGGCTGCTACAACTGACACCACTTGTTTTACGCACTTTTGCAGAAAAGAATGATTCCGAAAATAGCAAATGAGTTGTCTTCACTACGATATCACCAGGGCTTTTAACTAGGAGTTTTGTCCGGGAGGGGTAAAGACCAGTTTGCCACCCCCTCCTCTGATCCCCATCGCTCCCCTCATCCTTCCCTTCCCATAAGTTATTTTTTGAGATGGGATAGTTGAAATTACACACAGTATGTTTGCTATTATGAAGTTATACTAATATTATCATATATACTATTACAGTAAGGTATATAAAATTCCGTATGCGCTCCGTTCATACTGAACCTACAGTATTAAATGAGGTATCATTTTAAACTTTAAATCACCGGCTTCTGACGAAAAATACAATCTACATTTCAAAGTGCACTTTGAAATGAAGACTGTAATTATGTGTGATTTCACTATTTACCCATTAATTGGACTTAAAATTTTCGATTTGTCCATGTCGATTACTCGCTCGAGGTATATCGACTCCACATAATTTTTTAATTCTAATCTTCAAAAAACCAACCGTGGCTTTCCAAATTACAAGAATGCAATTCCCAATCAAAGCGGCCTTTGAAATGAAAGTTAATGAATCACAGGGTCAGACTCTTCAGATAGTCGGATTGTACTCGCCAGAACTCGTTTTTTCGCATGGACAATTGTATTTAGCATTTCCTTGAGTTCGCACTTTCCGTGATACTTATGTTTGCGTTAAAGAAACTCATAACCAAAAAGTTACAGACGACAATATTGCCACTTCTAATGTTATATTTAAAGAAGTTTTGTAAATTGCGTGCCTTTATTCAGTAACTGACGTCATCATTGTTCCTACTGGTACCACACTGTCTTGCCTGTATTGTATTCGTATTTTTTGTATTTTTTAAGAAAACCAGTATAAAGAAAGTACTTAATGATACACCTTCTTTTCCATTTAAAACCCGTTTCCTTAAAACATACTTATCCCCTGATAGCGTGAAAGTACTAAATTTTCTACCTTTGGTGACCTAGTTGTCTAATAATTTATTAATTAATAATCATTGCATGATAATTTAATTAGAATAATTGAATAATCTTTTTAAATAAATTGTTCAACTCTTGCTGTCCCCTCAAACCTGCCGCCCGGGACGCGTGCCCCCTGTGCCCCGTCCTATTTCCTGGCTGGTTTTCACTAAAACTAACGAGTGTCACGTCATCAATCAAGCGTGTATCTAGCGAGGGGCAATGGAGCTGAAGACCCTTCTCGTAGAGGCAATAAAGTTAAATAGCTATCGATTTTTTTTATTTAACTTCAAACCCAAGAAAAGTTGTACTGATAAGGTACATTTAACGAAAACACAAATTACTTTTTACGGTAAATAAGGGCGATAAATAATAAAGAACTTCTATCAATATACATAATTTGCCAAAAATTTTGGTTTCGTTAGTCTTTTCCGTGCTTTAATGTCACAACTTAAACGACCATAGTTTATCCTCGCCTCTAGTTTTCATTCTGCACATCTTAATGTCATCAATAATAACGAACCACTCAGAGCAATATGGAAGTGACTATAACGTAACATTCAATTTGTTAACGTAGTGATCTTTGAATTACTTTGAAGTACGCTAAATTTTCACAGCATACGGATTTTTTAACACATATCTAAGCAACGATTTGACCGATTATTATGATTCGTGGGGCGAATTCAATTTCATTATCTTCATATAATGGGAGCGAGGTATCCTATTTTCTTCATATAATGGGAGCGAGGTATCCTAGTGGTTGAGTACTTGGCTTCTGGCAGAAGGGTCCCGGATTCGAATCTCATTTGAAGCCTTCGGACACCTCTTAATTAAATTTCTTGTAGGGTGAAAGTGGCCCAGTGAAAGGAACCTGTGGCGCAGCGAGGGGGGGGTTTGGGGGATCCACCCCCCCCCCCCCAGAGCTCATAGAAATTTTTAAGTTAAATCTATTTTACTTAATTGGATTAATATTGCATATAGAATAGTGTGAAGATTAATAAAATATCCCCCAGAAGGATGTAAAAATCACCATTTTGAACCATTTATCTTTAATTTTTCCGGCGGAGGGCCTCCGCACCTCCCGCTTACCCTGAAGGGTATGCAATACCCCAAGCCCCTCAGTATTAGTTGCGCCTGAAACCCCCCCTAGCCTTAATTCCTAGCTGCGCCCCTGAAAGGAACTGCCCTCGCTACCCTAAATGTGTGATATTCACACGCCCGTCGCTAAGGGTGGAGAGAATTTTATCCTCACCAATCCAAACCACGTTCGGGTTGAATCGCTGAGGGAGTGATTCTATTTTGTAAATCAAGTCGTAAAAACACGAATTCCCTCCCAAACAACTTAAAGGTGTATAATAGGTCATTATGCAGATTTTAGAGACATTATTAACGTCTGTTATTATGGTTTTAATACGGTGTTCATTCATAAGTTCTATGACATTGTGTTATTATATGTATAAGTGCGTTAATCTTAATTAAATTCTGATCCTCTATTTATATTTTTTGGTTGCGACCATGCGAAGAAGTGCGACAGTGTCCTAGGAAAAAGAACTGGCCCCCTACCATGTACGACATTCACGCCAGTGGCTTGATTTGGAGTGAGCTTTACCCTCACCATCAAAACCAACCTTCGGAATGAATCACTGACTGTGAGTGAGAGAGTGAACCTTTCATATACCAAAATAAAGTTCCAAAATTCACTTATTTAACGAAGCATGCGTTCAAACACAATAATGAAACAAAGAGACAGAAACATAAATACAGGACGATAACACAGTGTGGCGTGGAGATGGAATGAAGGCCGAAAACACAAGGAAAAATTTCACCTGAACCGGGAATCGAACCACGGACCTTCTACTCTACGGGCAGATGCTCAGACCACCAAGCTATCCAGTCTAATACTTTTGATTATCGGTCTCCACCGCCATAACAATACAGTACTATCTAAGTTAACAGGGCACAATATTACTAGGTAGTAGCACTGACAACAGATGTAAAAATTGCTCACTATTTGATACGAGAAACACGACTAGAAATCCATATTAACGACTTATTTTCAAGTCATGAGATGAATACATTTACAATCGCAGAAAATATGCAGAGCCAAACTTACCCGATTATGAAACAGTTGATGAATTGGTTTACAAATGGTACCAATAGCAGCTGAAGTTATGTATCTTCCGTGAAATACGTGATTGAACACCAAGCACGATAAGTCCAAATGATGACAACAAGAAGCACCTCCGAAACCACACGAAAATCTGTGTTTATGTTTACACATCTGCAATGATTGGTAGATTCATTGAATTCAATGCTCTCTTAGATTTTTCATCCCAAAATCTTATGTACGCATAAAGAAAACTTAATTCCCCCTCATAATTCCTAGCCTGCCGACTGATTGACACTTTCGATCCTCAGTTGGTCATGCATGTTGACGAATTAATGAATCACAATAAAATTAAGGCAAAACTGAACCTTTTAATGATTTAAAAAATAATTAAAAATATTTACCAACAAATAATCTGAATTTATGTTAAATCTAATTTATATTTAAGTGCCTCCGAGTGTATAGTTATGAGAAATTCACTCGTTCAGCTGCTAATGACGAACGCTTGCGACAGGTACTATCGGTAGTATTTTGTTTACGCACTTAATATTTTGAAAACTTAGAATCGGAAGCATAAATACTCTGTAGTAATATAAACTCTGTGATCGGAAGTTTGGGTGGGCAAGTATTGAGGGAAATCTTCCAAAGTTGTAGTGTTCTACTTAGTCGATACTCGACGAATATCCATAGATATCTATTTATCGATAGATTTAACAAAATCCGTTGAAGAAAAACTTTCCTAAAAAGTTGAAGACTTTTTTGAGGTGCCTATGTTTACCTTAAGGTAATTTTAGGCCCTAGCAATTGCTAGGGCCTAAAATTGCAGGAAATAAATGCAAGGGGACATATTATTCATTTATTTGGGACAGATAGATAGGAAAAGATGTATTACGAAGCTGTCTGCTCCAGGGGCGCAGCTAAAAATTAAGGCGGGGGGGGGTTAGGTGCATCTAATACCGGGGTGTGTGGGGGTATGGCATACCCACCAGGATAAGCGGTAGGTGGGAGATTTATAAATTGCGGAATTTGATGATAAATGGTTCAAAATGGTGAGTTTTACGGCTTTCTGAGGGATATTTTATTAATACTTACACTATTCAATTAGTGATATCAATCCAATTAACTAAAATGGATTAAACTTAAAATTTTCTCTGAGCTCTGGGGGGGTTTTATCCCCCAAAACCAGGATCAAAACTGGGGGGTGGGGGGGGGGGGGGGGGTTGCAAGCCATAGATGTTCAAGTTAAAGGTAAGATTTAAGCATGGAAAAGGTGAATGAAACCAACATTTTAAGGAAACTGTAATAGCTCTATATTATTTTTTTAAATTATTTGCTTGAAAAATTATTATTTTCCTTGAAGACATTTGCAATTTTTGCTTCTATGGGCTATGAGCTTAATTATTTGCTGCCCCCTCCTGCCCCACGCTGGGTACGCCCAAATGTCTGACTGCTTTGTACAGGTACACTTTTTCAGTTGGGAAAAGGGGAGTTTCATTGCAGAATTAATGTATTATGGCGGACACTCATTCTCCCTAACATTTCGAAATGGAAAGATTTTCAACCACCTTCCTCCTGGTCATGGCGTTGCAGGTATATGATGAAGAAATCTGGTCATAATTATCCTATGCAATTCACACATTTGAAGGCGTTCTTACTTCAACAACAGATGTGTGACACTGTGTTTGAGGGACTCAGGGACGCCGACTTACAAAAAATATTGGGGGGGCCCAAACCGGGGATCTTATCCCGGGAAATTTTTTAAGTTGTGAGTTTTAAGTTTTTTAAGCATTTTTGAAGATTCATATGATCAACATTAGAACCCTGATAACTCGAATCTCGATATCTGGACACTCTGGGAAAATCGGCAAGCCTGACACATTTTTTCCTCACACCCATAATGAATTTTTGTGGGAGCTCGGGCCTCCTAAGGCCCCATGGAGTCGGTGCCACTGGAGGAACTGGGTTGCTTTTGTCCATGGGAGTCTCAGAGAGGGGGCCACAGCTGCCTCCCTCATATCCTACGGATGGATCCAGTTAACGCATTTCACTCCTGGGAGAAGACTCAATGTGCTCTGAAAATTTTGGGACATTTCACTTAAAATCCTGGTGATATTCATGGTAAATCCTCCCCATTATCTAAAATGTACATCATTCGAATCGTAAAATAGGAGAATTTCTCAGCACAGCGGGACTACTAATGGTCCGGTAAGAAAAAAATATGCTCCCTGGATACTATTAGTTTCTATGGCAAAATCATATACAGTTAATTATACCATCTATAAGCAAATTTAATAGTAGCTAAACTTTTTACTCACTTCTATATATAATACATTGGATGTATCCTGATAACAGGCTGACGTAGTGGCAACCATTCAAGCCTAATGAGGATGGATTTATGAAATTGAAAGAATGAGTATGTTCCATGAAGTAGAGCAATATAAATTCATTAATTGTTTCACTCCCTCCTCATCCAAGGAGCTTCCATTTCTCCTCCTTTAATCCTTCCTTCAGCTACACAGAGGGATATGAAACCAGGGCTGGTTTACAAGTCTCTCTCCTTGATGAACGTTTCAGATAACTCTTTGCTGTATTAAGAAAATTGAAGGAACTCTCTCTCTCTCCTTGGCATGAGCTTGGCTCACCATGTAAAGCCTGCTGCTTGCCTTCACTTGTTTGCGTACCACCCATGCTCCTCAGAAAGTTCATTTGTCTGCGTGAATGCCTTAACACTCTACATGCCTTTACTACCTTAAAGCTTTCTCACGCATGCCAACCTGTTAGCTCGCCTGCCTGCCTGCTAGCCTCTTCATCCAGACAAGGAGTCCATGAATGGTGGCTTTCTTTACTTCTGTTGCGTGCGGAATAATTATATCAAGACTGGATTACGAGGCACAACGGATTTATTTGCCAGCACACAGTAATTACGGATACTGCCCAGGGCTCATGTTGGACGTCCGAAAATCACTACCGTCCATGGATGTGTGGCACCCTCCAGGGTTCTTGCCATCATGCAACAAAAACAAAACACTGCCAAATTTCCCTGAAACAAGATGGCCTCATACAAAAACAAATGTTTCATTACAATTACATACATGCACAATACTCTCCTGTAATAAAATCTATTCAAATGTGCCTCGGTCTTCTCTTTTATATCCTTAATAACTTGTCCTATGCAATAATTCAGGGTCACCCTTAGCCTTACTTCCCATTGACTTGTCCCTTGATCAGGAGTGCTGACTTAGAAAAAATATTGGGAGGGCCCAGACCAGGGATCTTGCCCCGGAAAATTTTATAAGTATTGAGTTTTAAGTTTTTTAAGTATTTTAGAAGAGTCATATGATCAACATTAGAACCCTGATAACTCCAATCTCGATATCTGGACACTTCGGGGAAAATTGACAAGCCTGACACATTTTTTTCTCAGACCCATAACGAATTTATGAGGGGGCTCGGGCCGCCTCAGACCCCATGGAGTCGGTGCCACTGCCCTTGATGAGTGTCTTCATCAGGGCATCATGGCTCATGACTCAAGTAAAATAGCCTCTGGTAGTTATGCATTTCTGAAGGTTTTTAAATGTGATGGTTTGGTTATGGAGCTTTCTAATCTTATTAACCCTAAAGGCCGTTTTACACGGTACACGGAATTGCGCAATCTGACGTACGTGCGAAGGCGCAATCAAAATTGCGTCGTGTAAAGCGGTGAATTGCTAGGACACATGCGAGAATGCGTGGATGCGAGACGGCAAAATAGCCCCTGTTCTAATTTCGTTCATGCATTCGCGCAATTCCACGCCATTTTAGAAATTAATGCAGCTCTAACCTGCGCAATTCCATGCCCCGTGTAAAACGGCCTTAAGACTGCAGGTACGTTTTTAAACATTTTGTATGCTGACTGCAGGAAAAACGGCTTTATACAATTAACCATTGCTCAACTACCTACAACAGTTTTCCAAAACTTTTATCGCTACCGAGATATTGCCCAAGTGCACTTTCCCACACTGTAGAGATCGCTAAAGCGACTTTCCTCTCCCTGGCCAGCCCTCACTGCAGAAGGTGCCTCCTGGCATTTCCGATGGTACTGCCGATTTCGTATTGTTTCCTTCCTGCTCCACACTGTTAATATGCCTAAACAAGAGCCCAAATGTAGGGCCATTCATTAGTAAGAAAAAAGGAAGGGTTGCCCCAGATTAGGAGTCACTTCTAGTGAAACACTTGGCCAGGCTAGAGGGAAAAGTATTTCTTGGTTCTTTCCCACACTGGCTGGCAGCTTAAATCATGAACTGCTGCAGCCAAAAGGTTAAAGTATAAAAAGAGAAAGCTAAATTATACCACCTCTTCAACCTTTCATTTTTGTAATTTAACGTTCGTCCAGGTAATTAAGTCTGTTCTTAGGACATGAAGGCTTGGTTTCAACTAGCATAAACTGGACACAAAAATATACAATTACATCTGTAACAAGGGCTGCAAATTTTATCATTAACTTGGGTAAGCTACAGTTATTAATAACCAGAATAATCACCCTGTTCCCCTGCCTTCTGCTTCATACTAAGATCTTAGTCATCTTTTCATCGATTTTCAGCTGATAGTCAGTTATTTTCCTTTCCATACTTATGATGGGAGTCTTCTAGGGTAACCTGAGATACCAATCAAAGCCAAGATTATATCAGCTGAACATTTCTTTCGTGTAGAAAGCTATATAGTGGAGCATGAGTAAATGCCCATCTGCTACAGCACACTAACATTACATTCAATCGCATCAATGCATAAAAAAGAGGATGCCTGTTTGTCCGTCTGCTTTGCATTTCCTTACATCTATACGGATTGCAACCAAAGTTAATATCTCATGCTCCTAAAGCCTGTAGTGCTACTTCTGGTTGTGTCAGACACATCCTTTGGATTTTTTTCTTATTATCCTTTGTTACGTCACGTCACAAAACTTCTGTGGTGTGTGGCATGGATTGCAACCAAAGTTGGTACATAAGTGCATCTCATGCTCTCAAAGCCTGTAGCGTTACTTCTGGTTGTGTCCGATGCGTCCTTAGCTTCGCTTTCTCATTACCTTTTGCTGCATCACATCATACAATTTCCGTGGTTGGACATCTGGATGGGTATGCACACCTCTTGGCACTCTCAAAGGGGATTCGTAGCTCAAAGGATTCTACACTTAACTTCTAATCCTCTTGGGGCAAACCTTTTTTTTTATGGGGTAAGGGTTCACCCAATGTTCTTGGTCAACGTACGTTCATAACGATCAATGTTGTGAAGCAGAGTGTAAGCTGATCGCATGGGCGGTACACGGAAATGGTTATATCCATGGTTTGCTGTTACATACACTTACGATCATAATACCTGCTTCGTACCTTTACTTACAAATTCTGCCACGTGACCATGAGTTCCAAGTTTCCCAATTCTCTAGATATAATGCTTCCCAAGCAACATCCAGTGGCCTGCTAGTTTGTTATAAGCAACAGACTAGTCTCCGTAACATTTCCAAGTTTCAGGCAATTTCCCAGAGAGGGTGATGAGGATAAAAATAAATGGAGGTTTATTCATGACTTATTACAAATTGTCACTGATAGAGAGCAGGTAGGTAGTAATTAGAATATTTTTACTATTCATTCATGTCCTTCTCAAATAATACTGTCCATATTACTATAAAGGGACCAATAGACCTAATTACACACTTCCTATTTATCCTTGCCAATAAATTTCCCATAGCTTTCCCATTTCCCAAGGTTTAACCAAAGATGAAGTGAAAAAATGCACTCATTAAGGGACCTTTGGGAGGATCTCATATTAATCCTGACTACACTCATGGATTAAGCAGTAAAATCTATCATAGTCAACAAAGCAGCATCGAACTGATCAAATTTTGTACATTAGGGAAAACACGAAACAGGGGGATAATAAAAAGATGTCTCACATTAATTTGCAATGGCAGATTCCTTTGAAAATATCATAGAAAAAATATATCATCAAAAAGAGCATAATCTTTTCAAAGTTTATTTAACAAAATTATTATTATTACTACATACCTTTGGGCAAGTAAATTACTGGCCTCTTTAACATTGCATGTATCCACATGTTCATACCATGATTTAAAAGTAGCAGTAAATTGTATAACTTCCCAACTCTGGAAGTCAAAGCCATGGTAAAATGAGTCTTACTTTGAACATGAAAAAACAAGGAATGCAACTCTTACTACTACAATACATAAAATTACCATTAGAAACGTTGAATACTTCCCAATCGTTTTCCGGAATTTCATGAGAGTAAATCTGCTGATTCTAATGATACTAGCTTGTTTTCTGTTTAGACAATTGTGTATAACCAAATTACCTATCGTGTTCCTGGTGAGAATGACTAAAAACAATTTACTATCGATACTGTTCATTATGAATCATTAAAACAATGATAAAATGACTGTTTCCAATTAGAAGAGCAGAAAAGTATATTCTAAGTCTCAGTGCATTTAAGAACATACATAAATCTAGAAATAAATGATTTCTATGGTCCCCAACCAATGAATTCAAAAGAAATATCATAAAATCCATATCCTTAAGAAGCAATAGGAATACTCTATGATAATTATACTGTTCATAATCAACTAAAGATAAACATGTTTTTTTCAAATCATAAATATTCATATATAAAATAGTTTCTATTACAAGGTGAATACCATCACCCATATCAATGAAACCATCTGCAGATTCTGCAAACAATTTCTACAATATCCTCACAGCATATGACGAGGAAGACTCTTCATCAACCGGAGAATTCTACAACCTGTTTCCATAATTCTTGCAGACATGTTTCCTAGCGAATTTATAAGCGAGCTATATAGAGTGGACAGAGAAATGACTCTTCCTTTATCTCATCAAAATATCTTAGCAATTCTTTTTTAACAAAAATAAATACCCTCAGTGGTTGAAAAATGAGCCTTTACTTGGCCATTTTACTCAAGCTTCTTGTGCAATCCAATGTGGACTCTCCAGTTACCTATCGCAATGTAAATTCCTTAATGTCCTAGTCACAATTAGGGTATCTTACTCATACTTCACCTAAAATCCCATCACATGGAGACGAGTGAGCTCAATGCTGATGTCTATATTTGAGGAATGTTTCACAATAATTCCTGCCAGGATGATCATTGCAGGACCAGAATTAATATTTTAAAATGGAGAAATATTTACCTCAACTCATCATCCATGCTTTGAGACAGCAATCTTACATGTATAACTGTGAGATGTAATTCTAATATCTTCCATTATTTTGAGCACCAACTATTCCGTAAGTATATACATGACTCATATTGACTTTACTAATACAACGCTATTTCACAAACAGTTCCACCATTCCTAAAAGTATTTAACATATTTGCTGTAACGGTCATATCTAAGTGCAAATAATTAACCTTGAGCTGTAAAATTATTCTACCATTATCACAACCAAAGGTGACATTTGAGGGTATGTTGTGAATTTGTTGTTGCATCAAATTATAACCTGAGAAAACCTATAATGACATTGCTTCCATCAATAGTCTCCCATAACACAAAACACTGATATATCTTTGAAATGCCAAAGAATCAGGTTTATATGTTGCATAAGAGACAAAAGATTGCACTATCAATAAGACTAGAGAAACAAAGAGTATATCACTGCTTACTGGCTATTTACATAAGTTTTGAATCAGTCTCCATGTATGTGATGTGACATTTAAGTCACTTTGAGAAGTAAAAATAATGAATTCACTATCCTCTAGTGAGACTGATAATTGTTAATTCAGATCATTTAGGATCAGCCTTTTAATGCGTAAAATATAAATATGAAAAAGCCAGTCAAACATCAGTGCAGCAAGAGATATTAATGTCAAATAATGATGCAGAAACTATTTGTGTAACATGTATAATGAATTATTAATATATTAACATTGAATACTTCGGTATCCATAAATATCCTGGTAAATATGTTGACACTGATTAAACCATAGATGGGATAAAGGAGCTATTACTTGAGATTAAGAAATCCATCAAGGTTTAAATAAGATTGCTTAAGCACAGTGAGGTATAATTTCACCTCCTCTAATCTTAACACTGTTCAATGAGTCTGCAATAAGTGCTAATGTAAAAAATTATCAGTTTCTATTCTGTAGAATTGTGAGAGGATAAAAATCAGAAATCAACAAAGTTGTACATGTTTGTAGTTAAAATACATCCAACGAAGGGCTTGATTTAAAATAGCAGTCTTAGCCACACAGCAGTAATTCCATATTTGATTTTACAAACTTGTTTATAGTAACTACATGAATCTACTAATCACTGCCATCCATCAAGCAATCATTATGCTCTTCAATTTGACAATATTGTCTGGAAGTTTCGACATAAAAATAATATCTACACGAAGATTAACAGCTGCCAATTTTTTATAGAGTGGAGGGAATTGAAAGGAAAATGCTTCAAATCTTCCCATCAGCGATCCCTACGGGAGACTGATTGGCTAAGTCAGCCAATAATGGTGAAGATGGAGTTAGTGTGGTATCAAGGATTGAAGATTCACCAGGAGCAGATAACCTCTCCATGATGCCATCAGCTCGAGACCTAGCGTGGCCCATCACATCAACTGCAAGTTCTTCCACTGTAGTATATCGTGTCTGCTGGAAGCTGAAGATATCTTGTAGGAATCCCATAACTTGGTCCTAGGAATAAAATAAAAAAATATATGATTATACTAAGTGCTGCAGCTGGGCCGGTACTGTGTACTTCCTAAAATCCAAACTCGTTATAAGTGTACTGGTTAAACTACCTTTTAAAATCTGTAAAAAATAGCCCTACTATAAATTGTCCAATGGATTCCAGAAAGAAAAATCAGAAATGATTACATATATACTTGTTCAGAGTTATTTCGTGGCACAACTTGGAACTAATATAAGAGTTGATGTTTGACATTTCAATCGCGGCCGGATGTATAATACATGTTAAGCTGTTGACATTTTTGGTGAGTACTGCCTAATTTTTTTCCCCACTACAGCACTGATTATAATATGTTTTAGGAGCAAAGTGTTCTATTAACCCTTTCCTGCCGAAGCCTACGATAGGAAAACATTTTCGTGCTACGAGTAACATGAGAATACATATTATGTATAAACCTCTCTTTTTAGGAGCTCTTTTTTGAGGGTGAGTTGCCTGGGTATTTCTGTCCCTCAGATTTGGGACCCAGCTCGATGAGGTGCCTGTCCCTTACCCCAGCCACTGAACTATACCCTCTAACCCTATCATGGCACGAATTCACTGTCAACTTATTGGGTTACAAGTGTTTTTTCAACCAAACATTGTACTTGGTTGTCCATAATTTACTCTTATAAAAGAATTGCTTACATTTTATTTTTTGGCATTGTGGAATTTTAAACGGGCTTCTAGCGTTAATAACAGCAAAGTTAGTAAACACAAGGTAATAATGTTATAATTCTGGAAGTCCATTATTTTTAACGCTAAAATTTCATATAAAAATTGCTTATGGACAGGACAAAATGAAGAATTCATTTACAATTATAAAAAAATTGTAGCACGCAACAAAATATAACATTGAAAAAACTATTGACAATATAACCGGATTCCTGCGGTGAGGATAATCATTAACGAGTGGGAGCATCGGGCTTAATTGCCGAGGAGTGGCCCTAAGGACTCGCTAAGCTGGGTCTCTGGCCATGCCTGAATGCATACGACAATTGCTACCTAAACGGTCACTTCCCTTCCCTCGTGTCGGCCAGAGCTGACATCTGCTCATTTGCCTTGAAAAGTCCGCAACAGCTATACCTGACGTCAGGTGTTCTGCATACGTAAATGCCCATCGGCTCCACCCGATGTCTGGCACGAAAGGGTTAAATAAAGCTTTTGAATCTTGATTTAAGATTTTCGAGTTTAACCTTTCAGCCAAGGCCAGAACAAGAAGTTTTGTCAGCAGGGGCAAAGATAAGTTTGCCACTCCCCTCCCCTGAACCTCCTTCCTCCTCTTTCCCCATCACTAAAATATAATACCTCCATACGCTACTGCTTGAGAGGTGGTAGTTGAAATTACACACCATATGTATGCTAATAAGAGGTTTTATATATGAAAAATGCTTCTTAATAACACTTTATTGATATACTACAATATACGTATACACGACAAATGCAAATAATTTGCTTGGATTGAAACTCAATTGCAACCACGTAACAATTTGAAATTCACTTTTCAAATTCTGCCACTCCCTGAAATCTGCCGCCCTGGGCAAGTGCCTCTCCCCCTTGCCCTGCCCTAGTTCCAGGGCCTGCCTTTAGTAGTGCTACCTATCTCAGGTGAAAGTATATCCTATAATTTTTATTAGAAAAATGCATGAAACAGGCTGTGGTGGTAGGAAGGGGAGGAATAAAGGGGTTGTATCCCTCTCCCCCTTCATTGGATCTCATCTAACTCTAGGTAAAATGCCTTCTATTAGTTTTGCAATGTCGACGGTTTGATAATTGTGATGGCTTGGTTAATCTTCTAGCTACGAATGACGAAAATGTGCAGCAGGACGTTTCTTGACCCAGGAGACGAATGCAGCAAATTTTTGTCAGACATTTTTCTACGCAGGCGAACTAATGCCGAAAATATACGTTTCCTTGCTCTCCCCCTTTTTTGACGGTCGTGAGTTCGTTGAAGTCTTAGTTTTGGGACCCAATGAAGTGGGACTTAGACCATACCCTCGAAATCCGGGAGCAGGTACCAGGACCCTTCATCTTATGTCACCCCTCTTTGTGGGAAGGGACCACGGTCATTCAATTGTTCATTCAGTCAGATTTTTAATTAAATATTTGCCTTTTTCTCAAGACATGTAAAATAAGAATTGAATTCTTTGTCTTTTGAGCAGTGTTTACAATTTTTTAACAAAATTCTATGATAAATATTAACTTATATTACGATTTCATTACAAAAATCAACATGGAAATTGCTGCTGCATTAAAAGGGTTAATATTGACGGTAGAGCTTTGTTCATTATATAACAATTCTCAGAATAAAACAAGGAATTCAATTCAAAGTCTGCAATTCACGTGCAAGCAACAGTTATCCGTATAGCTAATTCATATAAACAAAGCATGATTGACCGCGAATCAATGCCACTGGTAGGGTTATAAAACCTGAATTGCAAGATAATTCGGAATCCCCGCTACGAAGGGTCGAAAAAGGTTGATGCTGAGAGTGTGTGGTTATCCGCAAGACCCTTTTTAATGAATGTCCTGCAAAAATGATCCATACGGAGGGATGGAAAGGTTTCTTTGGGCTCAGTCCAGCAGTCATGCTAAAGAGAGAACTCCACCGTCTCGAAAGGGTTAATGTAGCATTATAATTATAATACCGTATCCGCTTTCTTGGGGGGCGTACCCAACCAGTGGCGGATCTATGGTTCGGGAGAGATCTAAGGGGGATATAGCCCCTCCCCTTCCCACCTCCCCCCCCAACCCAGATATAGAAATTTTTGGTGATTGTGACTTTGCACAAAAGGCTTGAGTTATACTTTCCAATATATTTACCAACTTCAACAAATTGAAATAAAAATTAGCTCTAAACTGAGTGCCTATTTTACATGCTTTCGGTATGTTAGCGGCAGATCCAAAGAGGGGCTAGGGAGAGCTATAGCCCCCTTTGGGTATCCAATTTACACTAGAAAAAATGGTGATTTTTTTTGTACCCAGGTTACCTCCCAGGAGTAGTGGGGGTCCCTGAGCATGTCCATCAGTAAGGAAGGACATGCTAAAAGCAAGTCCTTCATCTCTGATGTTATGGCAGTACGGATCCCATTCCTCACCTCTTACAGGTTCTGTAGGAGTGGTGGTATATAAACTTTGTTATATTTCTAACCCTGCCACGTGAACAGCGGTGAAATATACAAGAATTGCCATGAGAAAAAATTCCCCTGGACCGGGAATCGAACCACGGACCTTTGGCTTTCCGAGCCAATGCGCAGACCATTACGCTATCCAGGTTCTTTAATTCCCATGGCAATTATACCGAGGCTCATGGCACTAGGTGTTAGGATCCTTGATGGACCGCGAGGGCCTAACACCTAGAGCCATGAGCCTCAGTGTAATTGCCATGGGAATTAAAGAACCTGGATAAAGTAGTGGTCTGCGCATTGGCCTGGAAAGCCAAAGGCCCGTGGTTCGATTTCCGGTCCAGGGGAATTTTTTCTCTTGGCAATTCTTTCATGTAAACTTTGTCTTTAACAAAATCCCACACGAAGACTTCACAGGGTGTCCAATCCAATGACCGAGGTGCCCAGCACAGACATGCTAAGTCGCCCTGAGCCCCCCTGAGCTCATCAAGGTCGTTAAGGAGCTGAGCATGTCTCAGCTCCTTGATGACTAGGGATGTGCGAGTAGTGTTCTTTGAATTCAGGTCGAGTTAAAAACTACTCAAGAGTATCGAGTATAGTCGAGTTTGGTCATTTCTGGATCAAGCAATATAATAATATATATGCCACAACATATTCTCATTTTCAAATCCCTTTGTGAATTTTCTATTATGAATGCTTAGCTTGATGTAAAAAGGAAAAGATAATGAGTAATGTTGATGGTAATTGTGTCAGTATTAGGAGATAATGAAAATTAAAGTGTCATGAAAAGTCCCATAAGCACTATTGAAATGAATTAACCTCTAGTAATATGTGGTCAATTTAATTAACACAGTAAAACCTCTTTACGTTGTAATGGAGGGGACCAAAATTTGGGCAATTTGATGTACAGAGGTTCACTATAGAGAGGTTTCAGTGATAGGCACCATTTTTTCATATCCTTAGGAAATGAAAGGCACTACTGTCTTTTAAACCATTAATTTTAGGTGTTTAAACAAAAATGCATGCATTGGTGAACATGTATTTATTATTTAATAATTAATTACAGAAAGCGAGCGCTATCGCACGATTTTAACCATGATTCGAGAGAAAATGATGTGATCCCTCTTAATTCAACAATCACTTAAAATGATTACGATAGTTGGATACCTTTTTTCTTATTTAATGTTAGGTATGCTCTCATATGGAAAAAAATGGGCACAACTGATGATTAACGTGAAAATTACAGCATATTAAAGGTGTATACAAAAAAAAAATAAGGGTGAAACATTTATCACTGAAAATGTCATTCCATGTACGGTATCGCGGCTGCATTAATGGTCTCTAGTTGTCATAGTACGATTTGTGGAGGTAGTTAGGCTGCCTCAGGGGTATCTCCTTGGTATGATAAGTGGAGGTTTTATGAGATAAAGAGGTTCACTACAAAGAGGTTTGCCTATAAATTTACGTGTAAATCTGACGGGACCTTAGGAGTGGTATGAAGTATGGAGGTTTATGATGTAAAGAGGTTCACTATATGAGAGGTTTTACAATATATGTATATATGTATGCAAACTGCCAGAAACAGCCCTAAGTAGAAGCATTTGCATTGTAATAATGCTTCATTATAGCGCTTCCTGTCAGCAAATTTCGGAATTTACTGGCCTCGACAGCTCTGTAACCCAAACTCCTTGACTCAACTCGACATTTGTAATACCACTCGAATCACTCAAGTTGAGTACCAACTACTAGACTCAAATTTTCGAGTACTTGCACATGCCTATTGACGACCATTCCAACGGTTCAGTAGAGTTTCCTTCAGATATTCATACACTTGGCATCACCATTGAGTGGATGTCCCTTCTAGTTGAAAAATAAAGTTGTCTTTCTGCACACTCGGAAACAACCGAGGTGCAACAATCAGCAGTTTGTACAAAATAATACTTTGCAATACGTATATTCTTTTTTAAACACCCTGCATATTACCCTCATTATCCAGTAACGTAATAGTAAAACTACATGACTCACCTTAAAAAACTGACAAATGCCACGTAGCTCTTCATCCGTGCCAAGGAAGCCCCATGCCATCAGAGGGGAGATATGTTCAGAGATGGCATAAAAGTGTGCCATGAAGCCACTAGGCTGGTTCAACCGATGACGTTTGGCTTTTAGTAAAGACCATACAGCTGTAGCCAATGCCTACAAGAAAGATAAAGACAAATCAGCAATGCACTGTAATGCTGATACAGAAAAGCATCAAATATCCGCCCTCATGAAGGCAGAAAGCCCAAATGGATAATCGAAAGAGACAGACAATCCATTGCTGATTGAACTATTGAAATTGGGAGTTAAAAAAAATTTTTGAACAAGCCCATTTTAACAATGGTTTCAGTGTCACACTTTCTGATGATATTTTGATATAAATTAATATTATATAAATTAAATTCACAAATTTTTGTAATAATATAGATAACTTTTGATCTCCTGATTGATTGTATGTCTGAGTAGACATAGCTGCTGTCAGAGTAGTACAAGAGTAAGCAAAATGTTACCAAGTAGGTAGTAACAAATTAAAATTTGCATTAAAGTTTTCACTTGATTTCGAATTTTCTCAATGAAGTATTATTTTTTATAATATCAGGTAGAAGGTTACATAGTTTACTACATGGAATGGACCATCACTGCATCTCTTTAACTCCAAGGTAGCACATTTAGTTTTTCTCTATATCTGGCTCCATAATTATGGTACTCCTCATTTTTACCGAAGGAGTGCATGCTCTTTTTAATAAATGCCAGTAAGTTTAGTTTGTTCTGTGAGGAATGGTAGAAAAAAGAGATTAAAAGAAGGCAAGAATATGAGAGTACGGTGGTTTTGGAGGGGAATGGCATTGGGTCTGTTCTGGCAGTGTTGGAAGTGAAGTGGGCAGAGAACACCCCTAACCCCCATAATTTTTCAAAAGGTTGAAAAAATGGTAATCTTTGACTCTCCAGTGAAAGTTTTTCTTTCACCAGCTTAACAAATATGTAATGTTTAAGAATAATTAATGGGTATGTAAAAGTCACTTGTTCACACATATGTGACCTCAGATACATTTTTGCTTAGAGGTATTGTATACCATGAAGGGGCCATGAAAAGTAATGAATCCCATTTGACTAAAACGAGTTAATTGACGCTCCCAATTCATTGTCCTCCTCTCCCTTCACCTCCTTCCCTCCCTCTCATTGATTATAACCTGTCAATCACTCATTGTTTTTGACAATGAGCTGGTTCATTTCTTTGGTTCTTGGTTCCACTGGTTCTTGAGCTTAGAACTGGAATCAAAAACGAGGCCTAAAAGACTCTATACCAAAATAAATTATTATATCAAGATCCTTTTTGAACAATTTTCTAGTGTGACATATTTAAAGTGTTTTTAATAATTTTTGATGAAAAATACTTTTAAACCTTTAAATTTTTCTGCCACTGTGTGCGGGACACGAGCGGGGAAGATATTTTTCCGTTGGCCCTGGGCATTTTTCAAGCAAGCAGTGGGCCCTTATTGAAGTTTTTAGTGGACCCTCAATCAAGGACTGCCCACCCTACCCCCTCACGACAGACCATGAATACAATTGAGCCCTTTCTAAGAATCATAATGGGAATTTAAATATTTGAACATGACTTTTTGTAAATCGAATGTAAATGGATTTTTTCCTCAAATTTGGCCAGCATGACATTTTTACCAGCGATTTGATACCAAAAGTAATGAAATCCATTGATTTTTAACCATATTCCTCAATATTTCAACCATATTTCAGCCGATTTGAACTTTGCACAGAACTGGCAGGAGCAAAAGACCCACCACCAAAAGTATATGAAAGAGAGACCTATGCTTTAAATAAGTTTCCCCGGCTAATGGACAATGACTAGATAAATAAATTCCTAGGAAATGTAAGGATTTGGATTTGTTGGAATTGTTTTCATCATGAATGCGCTGCAGAGAGAAGGGAGCTCTCTCTTAGAGAAGGGATATTCCAGGTAGCACTCCCCATGGGGAGGGTGTCCTGTCCTCGAAAGATGCCTTTGTGCTCTCTGCCATCAGGTTTAGCCAAGTTCAAGCAACCGCAGAAAGGATGGCAATAAAATACCAGGAAAAAGAGAAAGTCTGGAAACGCGGAGAGGGATGACCATGACAAATGTAGGAGCTACGTTTGCCCGCAGGTCTACCAGGTGAACGTAGCATATAGATACGTTCATAGCAGCAAAAGGGTTAATATGCTATATTATAAATTCATGTGTTATAGGCAGTTTTTCTAATACCAAAACTGAAATTGAAGACAACTTTTAAAAAGTTAGCAGTGAAAATAAAGCACTTGATTGAACACCAGAACAGAGAACCAGGACTGAGAACAGAAACGAAGAAGCTGAAATGAGAATCAGAACCATGTATCGGATCCAAGAATCGATGCCGGGAACCGAAACAGAACCGGAATCAATGAAAATGAAGAAAAAACCCACCTCTAAATTTGTTTTAAATGA
Source organism: Ischnura elegans (assembly GCF_921293095.1). Taxonomy (NCBI): domain Eukaryota; kingdom Metazoa; phylum Arthropoda; class Insecta; order Odonata; family Coenagrionidae; genus Ischnura; species Ischnura elegans. The sequence continues at coordinate 35,702,330 of NC_060254.1, read as the reverse complement.
AGTATTTCGGCCCACTAATGAATACCAATCTTTTTCTCTCCACACCATGGCACATGACAAAGAAATGATCTAGATGCTATAGGTTAATTACTCACTGTTTCTTTGAATCCACTTGAGAGCCATCGATTTTGAACCACTGCCGTAACAGAAGATGGAGGGTCATCCAAGTCTTCAAAGGCATCCAACAGAATGTAGTCCAGAACGACATCAAAGAAGGTCATGGCTTTCACTCCTCTAGTGGCTAACTCTTCCTCCACCTATTGATGAAAGAATTTATTCAATATCATTAATTACAAGCATCATTAATTATTTTATCTATACATACCTATATAAAAGAGGATGTCTGTTTGTCTGTTCACTATGCGTTTCTATATGGCCGCACAGATTGCAGCCATAGTACATATATATGTATAGGTGCATTTCATGCTCCTGGAGTGCAACTTTTGGTCTTGTCTGATGCGTCCTTTGCATCATTTTCTTACTACCAAACCCTGCAAGTGCGCTCAGTGCCACCTGGAGCCCAATCCCCTGACCTGATCTCTGCTTACTGTCCCACCTACCGATAACATACCCATTCAATCTGCCATGTTTGCATATCTTTGAGCTCGCTGTGTGCAAGGTGAAGGCCGATATAGCAAATTTCAGTTCTAATACTGCCTTTTCTCGCAACTTCACCATTCATAGGTAAATGGTCCACGAATAACCTTGCGGTCCAAAACAAATGCATTCCGACAAATCACTATTTTTTTACATTCTTCCATATTTTACGATTGAGAGGTCAACATGACCATGAATTCCAAGCTTTCCCTTCTCTATATACCATCCTTCCCAAGCAACGCTGGGTCGCCAGCTAGTTAATAATAAAAAACATAAAAAACCACAAAAGAAGAGAAATAGAGTCAGATTTCACGTCTTTGCATTTATTGTTTTCATGCATTAACGATCCATTCCCTATCAAAATAATGTAAAAATTAGCCTTATTTATCATTTCCACATTCAATGTTGTAAAATTTATTTCTGCAAAAGATTTTACATTCAATTGAACATTTCCTCATGATGGTTCTTGCATATGATCATCCATGCATGAGTGATCATCATCACCAACGTTAGTTATCAATAGGTGGACAGTAGGCCGGCCCTTATTTTTCAGAATTGCGAAAAGTTATGTTTTCCTGGTCTCAAAATGATCCAAATGAGGTCTATATTCACATGTTAAAATTTGGTTACTTTAAAATAACGGCAACCCGTGCCCCAAGGGCCCTAAGTACTAAGGACCCTCAATTGAGTTTTTTGGGGTCAAAAAGTGCTATTCCTATGTAAAACGTAAAAGTAAAGCCCTTTAGGGCCAATTTTCTGTTTGTTTTGATCTATCTTTAAGGGTTTAGGAGATATCGTCCGTTGTAATGTAATCCCCCCAGGGCGCCTCCCCGCACCGCGGCACCACTGAGGTACGGCCCGCACCACTTACTACAGACTTCCCCTCAACCCCCTCCCCTCCCTCGGCAAAGACTTTGCTCACACTGGCAAGATCTAGCCTCTGAAGAAATGTGCTTACCTTAGAAAGAATTTAATTGCCATAACAATACTTCCAAACGAATAGATCAATTTATTTTCACTCTGTCCATGAATTTCGGTACATTAACCAAAATAAAATACATTTTCATTGTATTTCTTATTCTTATGGCACTGTTAGGAGCGGACAACCACACCTTTTACTTTCTTCTTGAATATATTGAAATCTATTCCACCACTAACTGTATTTCGTTCTCCTCTCTTTATTTGCGTAAGAACTTATTTCTTCAGCCCAAGTACATTTATCCGAGAGATTAACTGCTTTTTCCCCGTCGTGCGTCAAAAATTCAATGGTACCGCTCCTTGCAATTTCAAACAAGTCATCAAGTTTTCTTACGAAAGATTCTCTTCTCTTCATCTCTACTGTAGTTCGCGGTCTCTTTATGTCGTTGCACGTTCATCCATTCTTTGCGTCATTTTTCTTACTTTTAAATCGCCTTATTTACCGTAATAACAGGAATTCTAGTTTTGTACCATGGTTGAGACGCATTTCTCACGGTTTTTCTCGCACTAAGTCTTACAAATTTCGAACCCATTAGGTGATAGAGAAAACACACAGTACTTCTCTCACTGTAGGTAAATTTGAGCCGAGTATTTCTTCACTTTCTTTTCCTACCAATTCAATGCCTGGATTTAGTCTTGATTACACTCTTTCCTTGTTGGTCTATTCTTAAAATGAACATCACGTTCATGATAAAGTATTTATTTCACCACTTTTCTCCTAACATCCTAAAAAACTTAGCACCTTCTATCCCTTGCACACTATACACAAGAAGTATCTCTCTACAGTGATCTGCATCCGTGAACTGACTATCTCGTTTCGTCTTCCTTGAATATTTCTAACTATTATTGGAGCTCATTCCCTTCATTCCTTTATAATTCATAGATACAATTGTATCACATGCTTATAATATTTTGTACATAACAGAGCACTTTGGAACAAAGCCTGCTGGAATGGTTCGCGGCCGTATGGCGGCAAAAAATCAAGGTTTAAGGGGTCGGTACCTAGTATATAGGACGGCGTTGAAGGGTTAAAATTGACATTATAGGCTTTAACAACATTAATCATGACACCAGAGGAACAACCTATTCAATACTGCACCACTAGCATGTAAATCTTGTCATCAGGAGCAAAGTCTTTTCCGAGGGAGGGGAGGGGGTTGAGGGGAAGTCTGTAGTAAGTGGTGTGGGCCGTACCTCAGTGGTGCCGCGGTGCGGGGAGGCGCCCTGGGGGGATTACATTACAACGGACGATATCTCCTAAACCCTTAAAGATAGATCAAAACAAACAGAAAATTGGCCCTAAAGGGCTTTACTTTTACGTTTTACATAGGAATAGCACTTTTTGACCCCAAAAAACTCAATTGAGGGTCCTTAGTACTTAGGGCCCTTGGGGCACGGGTTGCCGTTATTTTAAAGTAACCAAATTTTAACATGTGAATATAGACCTCATTTGGATCATTTTGAGACCAGGAAAACATAACTTTTCGCAATTCTGAAAAATAAGGGCCGGCCTAGTGGACAGTCTACAAGGTTTCTACAAGATACCTACTTATATACGTACTGTAGGTGTTAAACACATGAACATTAAATTATTGCATGTTCTTAGCAATACATACATCATTATATAACTGACTTTATCCCAGTAGAAGTTTTAACCCAACGATGGTAAAGTGTGGAATGCAGTTGAAATCTTTGATATTTTCCTGAGAGTGTAGTGCAGTGGAATAAAAATGAATTTCAAACTCCTCACCACATGAAAAATTTACGTGCACATCTCCAGTGCTGCAGATCAAAATTAACTTCTAATTATGTATTTCATACCATCACAAATACATATATATTTTTATAGGCTAATTTTTATAGGTTAAGGCTATCCAGGTTCCTTAATAGGGTAGTTTCCTTATCAAAGAAAACGAAAGGCATTGATTGCGATTCGTTACCCACCATTAGTGTATTCATAATACACAAATTATTTGGTTTTTGAAATACCGGTTTAGACGAATGGCAAGGGTCAAATTTTATCCTCATTTGAAAAAGGCCAGATTGGCGCCCATGCGATTCCACTCCACGTGACGTCACAGGGACCTAGTTTCTACACAAGAGGATAGGAGTTATACATCGTCTGAGGTTACCAATGCATGCATGAGGCACAGAGCTCAGGGAAACATGTCTTGATAATCACCTATTAAAACTGGCTAAGGTCAGAAAGTTTTCTTCATTTGATAAGGTATTAATAAACCTTTTTTAGCCAAGCGCTACCAGCCAGCAAGGTACTCAGCTACCCGCTAGCATCCTGCGTCCTATCAGCGCTCAGAGCCTCGATCAAGGTCACCTCACAAGGCGGGAGGGGGAATCAGAAATGCGTTGCACGGACTTTTTCCCATCAATCCTACTTACGCATCGCGTTTTCGCGAGCTTGAAATTTTTCACTTTTAATTTAATCGCGAAAAATAGATATCGTCATTTAAAAATCTAAAAGCGTGAAATGTGTACTCCACGAGTAATAATCTTTCGATTTAGGTAATAAAAAAATAATAGGAAACCACCCTATTCCCATGGCAATTGTACTGAGGCTCATAGTACTAGATTTTGGGCCCTCATGGTCCATCAAGCATGGTAACGCAAGGAAGAAAGGACTTCCAAGAAGCCACAACCAAATGAGAGCCTCAAACCTGAGCTAAAACCATGCAAAGCGGTATGTGTAATATTTCAAATCCTGCTGCATGAACGGCGGTGAAATATTCATGGATTGCCATTAGAAAAAATTCCCGTGGACCAGAAATTGAACCACGGATCTTTGGCTTTCCGTGCCATGAGTAGTACCATGAGCCTCAGTACAATAGGGTAGCTCCCTTCATCAAAGAAAACGAAAGGCATTGATTGCGTTTCGTTACCTGCCATTAGAGTATTCATAATATACAAATTATTTGATTTTAGAAATACCGATTTGGACGAATGGCAATGGTCAATTTTAACCTCATTTGAAAAAGGCCAGATTGGTGCCCACGCGATGCCACTCTATGTGACGCCACAGGGACCTAGTTTCTATATGAGTAAATAGCAGTTTTACATCGTTTGAGATTACCAATGCATGCATGAGGCACAGAGCTTAGGGAAACATGTCTTAATAATCACCTATTAAAACTGCCTATGGTCGGTTATGGTGTCCTTCGTTTGATAAGGTATTAATAATCCTTATTTAAGCCAAGTGCTACCTGCTAGCAGGGTACTCTGCTACCTGCTAGCAGCCTGCATTGCAGTGGCGCACATATCCTCACCCCAAGGTCATCTCACACGGCGGTAGAGGGAATCAGAATGATGTCACATGGGCTTTTCCCATCATTCATACTTAGCCATTGCGTTTTTGCGCACTTGAAAATTTTCACTATTCATTTAATCGCGAAAAATAGATATGTACATATTATCATTTAAAAATAGAAGCATGAAATGCATACTCTATGAGTAATAACCTTTCCATTTTGACAGTAAAACAATAATAGGAAACCACCCTATTGCTATGGGAATTAAGGAACCTGGATAGCATAGTGGCCTGCGCATTGACCAAGCAAGAAAGAGAGAAATAGTCAGTAGGATATCACAGGCAAAAAGGGCTTTATGCAAGAAAAGGGCTTTATAAAGAAGGATTTACCTACAACTGAGAATACAAGTACAGAAATAAGGAAACAATTCATCAGATGCTACATGTAGGGCATATTTCTATATGGGAGCAAGGATTGGACACGGACAGCAGCAGAGAAATCAAGAGTGGTAGCATTCAAAATGTGGTGCTACTGAAGAAAGATGAAGATAGAATGGATTGAACACGTCAGTAATGAAGAAGCGGTACAAAGATTTTGAGAAAAGAAAAATCTTCTAAAATCCCGCCCAGCTAGCACATTATAAGCCATTGAGATAAGGTGAATGGAAGAAATTAGGGTGCTTATCAAGTAAGCTTGTTATGGGTTTCTTACAGCCAGGCTGACAAACATCCAGAGTAATGACAAAATGGATGCCAAACTTTTAGCACTTCCGTAGATGCTGTTATTATCCCATCGTTTCAGAGTATTCATTAAGACATTTACGTATAAGAATATTTTTTATTCATGGCATCTCTATCTTATGAGGAGAAATATAACGCCTTATGGCCATAATTTGAAAATCATTCACCTTTATGAAATGATGGCGAAACGATTGTCGTAAGAAAAACACGTAATTTCACAAGAATAGTGGTGTAGAATAATATAAAAATGCCGGAAGGAATCTCTAATATATATATTGCATTCATCGGGTCAGCATCATCAGACCATAAATTAAAATTCATAAATGTTAGATTATGAGGACCTTGAATAATTTCAGTTTTTCCATTCATGCACCAGCATATCATTGGATTTTAAAATGGTAACTATGCCTTGCACACTCATCGGTTGCCGTGGTGTAACAGATATTGTGTAAATCTGTGAATACAAAGGTCATACGTTCGGTTCTCCCTAGTGTTTTTTTTTTCTTTCCGCCACAAGGATAAAGTACTTGTATTATGCTTTGTATCTTCACCAGCCAGTCGCCTGCTGTTGCTAATTTCTTTCTATTTACTGGAAAATCTGTTATGAGTTGTTAAGCCATTATGAAGACTTGCTGAATTTCACCGGTAGGCTTTAAATTCATGTTGGGATGAGCAGCATAGCATGTGAAGTCTAATGCCTTGGTCTGGGAGTTTCAGCTTGCTGCATACATAACAGTCAAGCTCTATAGTAGTCAACGACGAGACGTGACTGCCGAATACCTTTCCATCTTCCGACCCAGCAGCGCATAAGAAGTAATCAGAGTGGACCACTGCATCGTTCATACTTTCTTAGGTGATATTTTTATACCCTACCCCATTTTCTTAACAAACGCCAAAATAATACACAAAAATTGTTAAGATTTCTTGGAGAAAATATGTTACCTTTAGGTTTTAATGGACAATGCCGGTTTTTTCCAATGTTTGATTTCACAAGTGGTGCCATGTTTTAGCCTTTTTGATTTCTAGGAACATCCGATATTAATTTTCGTTTATCCCTTTGCTAAGTCATATTTTCCCTCTTGAACTTACAAAACAAGAGTCGCCAAAATTTATTAAACAAAGAGAGAATTTAAGATTTTTTTCGTATACAAAACTAAATTTATGCTCTGTATTTTGCTTGCTTCGTCCAATTAAATTCCAAGAAAATTCAAAAATCCATAAAAATATTTGATATAATTTTTAATAAAAATTCCCAAGGTTCTCAAATCTTACAAGTTCTGCTAGAAAGTACTTGTCCAGCCACACAAGTGCGTAGCAAAAGGCAATTTTCAGCAAGCAGCATTACTGTAAGAAGGAGGCATGAAAATCTGTAGTCTGAACATATAGAACCAATGGTTTTTCTGCATGATAATTTGAAAGGATCAGATATTACAATATTTATTTACAACTTTAGTCTTTATTGCAATTGTGCAAATGCCTTTACTCAGGGCTCCTCCAAGTAGCATGGATATGTATATTAATTAAATTTTTTACACATTACAACAGGTTAATTCATTTCAATTGTGCTCATGGAACTGTTAAAGACACTTTATTTTTCATTCATCTCCAAAACCTGACACAATTACCATCAACATTCCTTATTGTCGTTCCCTTTTTACATCATGCTAAGCATTCAGAATAGACAATTTTCAAGGGGATTGGATAAATGAGAATATATTGGACCGTGCCTTGATATATTGCTTGGTCCAGAAATTACCACACTTGACTCAATACTCGCGAGTAGTTTTCAACTCAACTCGAGATCAAAAAGTACTACTCGCACCCTACAAATAAGCTCTAACCTTAGGGCCTTTTTTACACGCTTTTGGTATGTTACAATCCAGAGGCAAATCCGGAGAGGGGTATCCACGTTGGATATCCAATTGACACTGGATAGAATGGTGATTTTGCTCGGACCGCCATTACTGCTGGAACTTAACCCCCAGAAATCCCCCAATCCATGAGGAAGTTTAGGTGAGAAATCTATTCTCTTACTTTTCCAACTTATTTCTGATAGTTTTTTTTTTTTTTCGTCTGAAGACTTTCACAGCTTCTTTTATCTATGTTGCTGGTGGTTTTTCGGGTATTGCTGTGTAGAAAACACAGCAATACCCGAAAAACCACCAGCAACATAGATAAAAGAAGCTGTGAAAGTCTTCAGACGAAAAAAAAAAAAACTATCAGAAATAAGTTGGAAAAGTAAGAGAATAGATTTCTGCTGTGTAGAAAACACAGCAATACCCGAAATAGATAGATATTCTTATATATTATATATTCTTATATATTATTTCTGATAGATCACACAAATTCAGAGATAAGACTATTTATCAACATTAAATGACCCTTCTAGATAGTGAAAAACTTCCATACTCTGAAGCTTTTCAAGTAAATTATGTAACCGTGTCTAAATCAATCCTCACACCTCAATGATGTCCAGATTACTAGTAGAGTCACATTATACAATTATATGAAAGATACCCTTCTGAAGAAATCAAGTTTCACCACAGTCAATAATTACCACACTAATTAGGGAAAAGAGTGTAAATATACTTACATCTGCCCACGTAGTTGTGTTTGAATACTGCTGAGATGAAGATCTCTCTTCCATTTTTTTTGAATTTACTGAATTTTGGAAATTGGCTTGTGGTCCATCCCTTCCCCCTAAGGCCTGGAGAAAACTGAGCATATCCTCATATGCAATTAGGAAGTCCTTGGGATCCTGGAAAGTAGAAAAGCAAAATCAGTGCATCTAATTCATCACCTAATTATGAATTAATAGTGGATATATTAATGACAAAATACAGAGTTTTTCTAAATGATGGCCTCATTTTCAAAATTTTGTATTCGTTCAAGAACAAATCCAAAACGAACAAGCTTTAGACCGATACAAAGAGGAAGTTTCAAAGTGTTCTCAATAGTGTGTAATAAAAATTTAAGTTCATAAATTAACTAATTTTTAATAATAAATTAGTTTTTTTCATTATTATTTAGTAAATACAAATGTGATCATTGCTATAAATGTTCATTGTTCATTTCAAATGTCATTCACAGCCTGCCCCCACTCACCAAAAACTTTGAAATGCCCTCTGTTTATTGGTACTATGGCTAACAGAATATTCAAATATGGCCATCATGCCCAACAATTGAAACTTTCTCCAGGCATATTGGAGTTATAAGCAAAACATTTTATACATCCTCCTCTTATTTAAATAATAACCTGCATAGCACTTTTCAATCTGAATTTCAAATTGAAACCTAAAATTACTTCAAATCCAGAATCCATTTAGATTACTAAAATCCAGATCTCTAATGGTCTGTATTAATCATATTTTTTCTGAGCCGTTTTCCTGTCTATCTGGTGTACCTCAGGGCAGTCATCTAGGACCTTTACTATTTTGTCTTTTTATAAATGATATTCATAATATATTCGATGACGTTAACTTCCTGCTCTTTGCTGATGACTTAAAGATTTATAAGCATATTGCTTCCCTGCAGGATTCTCATGTGCTACAGAAAAACATTGACCAACTAGTGCAGTGGGCTGATGCAAATGAGTTATCACTCAATGTACCAAAATGTAGTGTAATGACTTTCCATCACTCTTGCACGCCCTACTATCATGAGTATACCATTAATTCCACTGTATTAGGTAGACCTACTGCTGTCTGCGATTTAGGTGTTTGGTTTGACAGCCAGCTCTCATTCAAGGTACATCTAGACCGAACTGTCTGCGATGCCCTAAAGAATTTAGGTTTCATAAAGAGAACCTGTCTAAAATTTAACAATCTTCATGCTTTAAGGACTATTTATATAGCTCTGGTACGCTCAAAATTAGAATACTCTATTGTAAACTGGTCACCTTATTATAATACAGACTCAATACGGCTTGAACGGGTCCAAAACAAATTTCTCAAATTTATTAATTTCAAATTAGGAATACCTCATTCTGATTACAATACTTCATATCTTCTATCCCTTTTAAATCTGAAATCCTTATCTGACAGGCGTTCCTCCATTGATGCCCTATTCCTTTACAAAATTATTAATTCTTATATTGACTGTTCCTTTCTTCTTTCTTTAGTAAATTTTAACGCACCCCGACATAATTCCAGAAATCCGCACCCATTTGTTATTAACTACCATAGAACAAATTATGCCTTTAACTCCCCGCTATCTAGAATGATAAGGAATTTTAATAGACTCGGCCAAAGTTACGATTTCTCAATATCCTTTTCCAGATTCAAATGTCACCTGTGGCAAAGATGAACTTTTTTACTTGAGAACATGTTTATACTTTAAATTTTATTTTGTTGTATCTCTCTACATGTTTTATTCATTGATGTGCAATTCTGTATAGATTTTTTTTCTTCTTTTTCTGGGTTTATTGCATGTGTGTTCAGTATTTTGTATTGTTTATCATATGTAAAACTATATGTAAGAATATGTTAATGGGTTATCCCGTAAATAAATGAATTGAATTGAATTTCAATGGCTACACATCACAATATAGAAAATATTTTCCAAAAGAATTATTTTCAGTTACCAAAGTGAAATAGACACACACATACATCGATTTTGTTAAGAACACCTAGGAGACCCAATCATTGACTAAAATTATCCTTTAGAGAGACCTACAGTTGATTTACCTTTTTGCTTCGAATCCAATCTTATCCAAGTGGTAATTGAAAAATATTTCTCTAGCATCAGGGTTCCTCAATTCGGGAGCTACAGGGGAGTCACTAGATAAGAAAGGGGAAACTAACTCCTGAGGTTTCTAAATCCTTGGGGCCTATAGATACATAGGTACCTACCTACTTAGCCTTTTTGGCAATCTATCACTGCCTGCCTGGCTAAAGACCGAAATACATTAACAAAATCTATTGTTAGAGAAAAAGAGCAACTTCCCTCAAATACTCCAACCCACCACAGACATTGTTTGAAAACTTTGAATGTTAAATTCTATGGCAAATTTTATCAGAGATGTTAGCTAAAAGTACCTTCTGAGAGAAGGAAAAGTACTAGTTACCATGTACAGGGTTAACCTGTTAACCGAGCGGGACGTATATATACGTCCAACGTAATCAATATCGGGTACGGGTAGGACATATGAATACGTCCTTGAAATATAAGTTGAGCCCTGGAACGGGCGGGACATATATTTTTGAACGACAAAGATATTAGTCATCCATGCATGTCTCAACTTGATTTTAAGACAGGGAGGGAATCAGTATCATTTGGCCATTGGGAGTGGTTGGACGTGTTCTGGGTGAGTGGCGACAGGTACGTACTTACACTTCCCTACCTATTTTCGTATTATATATCATTTACTTATATTTTTTACATTTTTAACCTCTTTATTTTAGAATACATTATTATCATCCATACATGTCTCGACTTGAACTTAAGATACGGAGGAAATCAGTATCATTTCGCTTTTAGGAGTGGTTGGACGTGTTCTGGGTGAGCGGTGGCGGGTACGTACTTACACTTTCCTACCTATTTTCGTATTATATATCATTTACTTATATTTTTTACATTTCCAACATTTTTATTTTAGAATACATTTTTATAATTATCCATCAAAATGAATGAAAGTGATATCAGCGATGACGAAATCAATGCACCGGCAGGTAGAAAAAGGAAACGTATTATGAGTTCGTCATCGGATTCATCTGACAGTAATTTTGACTATGATACGGAATTGAGTGATACTGAGAATGAAGAGAGTGAAGAGGTTGATAAAGTTTGCCCTAGCAACAGCATTGCTTCTGAAGAATGGCTACCTCAAAATGTAGAAAGACCACCATTTCCCTTCACTGCACATCCTGGAAAAACTTTCGATACTCCTCCAAAAAAAGTTCCTTTGTTTTATCTTGAGAAGTTTTTAGATGAGAAACTTTTCAAATTAATTACAGAGCAAACAAATTTGTACGCCGCTCAATTTTTTGATAAAAATCCTGAGTTAAAACCACGTTCAAGAATTCGAAAATGGAAGGATACAAATGAAGCTGAAATGAAGATTTTTTTGGGGCTCCTAATTTTACAAGGAATAATTGGAAAACCGGCTTTGGAACTTTATTTTTCAAGGAGAAGAATAATTGAAACACCATTTTTTTATGAAACTATGAGCGAAAGCAGGTTTGGTTTATTATGTAAATTTTTGCATTTTGCAGACAATCTAAGTTTTGATCCTAACACATGTAATAGAAAAACATATAAAATTGATCCAATCATCAATAATTTGTCAGCAAAGTTTAAAAGTTTTTACGTATGTGAACGAGAAATATGCGTAGATGAATCTCTTTTATTGTGGAAAGGGAATTTGTCTTGGAAACAATATATCTGTACAAAAAGAGCTAGATTTGGAATGAAGTTGTTTATTTTGAGTGAAAGCCAAACTGGATACGTCCAAAATATAATTTTGTACACAGGGAAGGACACAAATTATGGTTCGAACTACCCACAAGAAAAACAATCAACAAGAATTGTTTTGGAGTTAACACATGACTTACTGAATAAAGGATATAGGATTTACTTAGATAATTTCTATACCTCAATTCATTTGGCTGAACTCTTGTGTACAAAAATACAGATATTGTTGGAACAATGAGGATAAACAGAGTCGGAATCCCCAAGGAAATAAAAACAAAAAAATTACAGAAAAATGAACATATAGTAAGATTCAAGGACAAACTTATGGTTTTAAAATGGAAGGACAAAAAAGACGTGTTGATGCTCAGTTCTATTCATAATGACGAAAAGACAATGATTGAAAAGAGAGGAAGAAGGCAAGAAAAACTGAATGTTGTCCTGGATTACAACAAGAATATGGGCGGCGTAGATTTGGGAGATGGAGTTATGGTGGCCTACACGGCTGCCCGTAATAGGCTAAAAAAATTTTATAAGAAAATTTTTCTACGATTAATTGATATGTGCTGCTTCAATGCATATGTTATATACAAAAAAGATAAAGGTCATTTGGATCGATTACACTTTTTGATAGAGTGTGTAGAGAAATTGGTAGATAACAACATAATGAAAACCCACCCAAAGATATCAACAAGTAGCTCTACACCTAAACCATCACGCTTAGTTGAAAGTAGTGATGGGTCGATCATGAACGATTTGATCAAAAAGATTGAATCACTAGGTGAATCAAATGACTCGTGATTCATTTTGTTAAACAAGTCGATCATCAATCATCAATCACTCCGACTTCCGGTTTCATATCAATCATCCCGGTTTCCGGTTTATTTCAAAATTTGGAACAATCCATGATTGATCTCTTTTCGACAGGACAGAAATAGTTGTGAGAAAAGTAAATACTATGCTATAAAGAACTGAATACTGGTGTAATCTTTTTCTTATATGTTTTCCAACAGTTATTGGTATTAATAACACCAATACACGTAAAAGGAAAATATTAAGATGACTCTTGCAGGAGAAAGTTAAGAAGTAGAAGTTAAAGCTGTTAACATTTTATTGTGCCGTTCATTAAATTATCCTGCAGATCAGATTCATGTGTGTGGTGTATTTTGTTTTATATTTTGAGATATATAGTTAGAAATTCTTCTATTAGGGTTAAGAAACTGTGGCAGTTTTGCCTTCCCAAATATTGTCAAGACACTACTTCCTTCATTTTTGCAATCTAATTTACTCATCTAGGAATTCACAATCAAAATAGTATATGAAATGATAATATGGATAGCAATCAGCGTTACCAATGCTCTTCGCAGATGAGGCAGTATTTATTCGATTATTCAAAGTGATTTATTACATCCATTGATTGAGTCTTTTCGATCTTGATTCCTTTTGAGTCTTTTCGATCATGATTCCTTTAAGTCTATTCAATCATGACTCCTTTGAGTCTTTTCGATATTGATTCCTTTGAGTCTTTTCGATCTTGATTCATTTGAGTCTTTTCGATCATAATGATTGAATCAATTGATTGAATCATATATGTGACTCGAGTCAAAATGATTGAATCACCAAAATGATCGACTTTGCCCATCACTAGTTGAAAGGCATTTTCCAGAACAAATGAAAAGCAATGTAGGAAAAACTTACTAGTAGGTTGGCGGTTGGCATATAATACTGATTCATAAAACCATTTAAATATTAATTTAGCCGTCGTGAGAACGGCACGACAGTAGAGTTTTGTGTAAATATCGTTTGAAGCATATTGTGAGCCTAAAATGATTGCTTAGGCCAATCTGAGTGAAATGACGTAACTTTCAAACATAATTTTCTCCACCTTCCCATTAACTTTGTTGGAGATATTCCCGAAATAATATACACTTATCGTATGCACATGTTATTGCGATTATCTCTCGCAGTGCAAGAAGGAACAATCTCTGCACAGAAACAGTTGGTCATCAAAATTTTTGCATCAAACATGCAAAAGCATAAGGAGCGATGAGTGAAAAGTTCTCGGGAATTACAACGACAATGTCATAGCATTGGTTTAATGTGTTGGTAGTTTACTAACATTTTCTCTTCATCATATTTACATGGCCTACATGATTATCAATCGTGACATAAACTGCTGCGTCGATCGAAACTATTGAATTGATTTAAAAGCCGCTTAGCCAAATATAATTATTTCTACGTATTTCTATTATTATGAAAGCTAAAGGCACACACCATTTCGTAATTTAAAAAGCACATTAATTTCAACTAGAAGAAAAAAGTCAGCCGAGAACGACTACATTATTATGATTTTCCCGCAGGTAACGAAATGAAACGAGCGATTTCATTGGTTCTAAAAGTAAAAACTGAGTTCGCACGAAATATTTCTCATACCCCATATCCGGTCTAAGAAAGCTACCAGAAATTCTCGGTATGAATTAGCTACTCCCAGTTAGGGAATAGGTTTGGTAGCCAATTCTGGTAGGAGGTAGCTAGTTCGAAGCTACCACGACGGGAGCTTCGAGTTAGAGAATAGACCCCCAGGAGCACAGCTAGGAATTAAGGCTAGGGGGGTTTTAGGCACAAGTAATACTGGGAGGTCTAGAGGGAATGAAATACCTGCCAGGGTAAGCAGGAAGTGTGGGGGCCTCCCCCAGAAAATCTTGAGGATAAATGGTTCAAAATGGTGATTTTTACAGCTTTCTGAAGGATATTTTATTAATCCTTGAACTCTTCTATGTATAATATTATTCCAATTAAGTAGAATGGATTAAACTTATAACTTTCTCTGAGGCCTTGGGGGGGGGGCTTATAATTAAATTTTAAAATTTAATTATAAAAAAATACAATTTAATTTTAAATCATCCCAGTAATTCTAAAAGAAAAATAACTAAAACAAGATAAAATAAAAATCAAACCAACAATATAAGGAGAATGTAATCAACAGATTTTTGAACTTAATGTGGGTCCACCAGGACAAAGGCACTCTTTCAAACATGCCACCCCAAAGGATGATAGAATAAAGATGATTGGATAAATTAGTAATTACCATTCGCTTATGCTTTAAATACTCTAGTTCAGCAACTAATGAGGAGATAGAATACAGATTAGTCCACCAGAAAAAAACCTGGCCATTAGCATGGTCATAAACAGTAGGGGGGGGGGGGGGGGGGGGGGAGGAAGTTGTCCCTTATAGAAGCCTGCTTATTGCTTATGGGTGGCCACTGAGATGGAAAACAGTTCAAGATTATTAAGAGAAATGGGGTCAAGGATGTAGGTATTGGAGTAGATGAGAATGACTTAACAGGATGAAAATTATCACTAATTACGATAAGAAAAAACTACCCTGACTAGTGAATTAAACCATAGACTTTTGGCTTTCTGGGCCACGGTGCAGACCACTGAACCATTCAGATTCTTGAATCCTCATGGCCATTATACCTAGACTCACTCTGTTCGCAGGGCTGATTCTAGACATTTTTCTACAGCAAGCAAACAATAATTCGCCCCCCTCAAAAATAACCAGAGAGGTAGTAGGGACACTCTCTGGATACATTTTAAAATAACTTCAAATATATAAGGAATAAGGGTCTATAATTAAATATCCACTAGAATTAATTACGTGCTTACTCTTATATATTGAATGTGATATTTTTAGAACTTAAAAACCAATTATATGAATGCATGTACATATTGGACAGAGCGCTTGGGAGCTCTTTTGCTTGGCACCCTTTACAGCCACATACTTTGTTTACCGCTAAAACCGGCCCTGTGAGTTAGGCATTAAACCCGAGCATGGGTGGAGTTTTGGGGGGAGCTGAGGGGGCCTCTAGGAAGGGTCGAAAATACCGCCTCGAAAGGGTTAATCATGAAACTTGGGAATGAAAATGAGGGTAGTAATCTAAACATTATCTTTTAGGTGATGAAAAGAGACAAAAGCACGATTTGACTGACCAACAGGCCCCTGTGCTGGTAGATTGAAAGCAGAATGCCCCTTTGGTAACAATCAAATTTGTTTACATTCTCACATCGTGCAAATGAAATTAATATCTCATTGAATCTAATGTATAGTAAGTCCTCAACTTACAAACTTCAAAGATTCAATCACTCATGCCATTGAGTACTTACTGTGGTTACTCTCAGAATGTTCCTGTTTAAAGCGAATAATTTCTCCTGTCGTAATACGGTACAAGTAACATCAGCTTTTAACTTAGGAACCAATTTAACTTACAAACAAGGTCTCAGCACTTGTTTGTAATCTAGTCTGTATGTCGAGAAGTTACTGTATGGTTCTCTGATGCGTGAGAGTTGACATTCAATTCCAGTAAAGGCAACCCAGATACAACCCAAGCCCTCCCCAAAGTAAAGTTCTGGCAACATGCCCGCTAATGGGTACAACAAATGTTCTCACACTATTTAGCTGACTAAAATTGAACAACCTTTTTCCCATACATTCAGAGATGGGGAGTAAATGAATAAAAACAACTAAATATCTGGCAATGATTACATTTCAGGTACTTTACACTTAGGGTAAATGAGTTAGCTGCTCCATTAAGGCAAATTGTTCCATTCTCAATACATCCCACATAAAACATATGCACTGTACATTAGTGATGGGCGCTGTGCGAGTGAGTCAGTTCAAATGTGCGACTCAGCAGATAGAGCTGCGAGGCGAGAGAGTATTATTTGGTGAGTCGCAACTCCCTCCCCTTCGCAGACCTCACACCACTCCCTCCACGCCAGGGGCGCAGCTAGGATTTGAGGCTAGGGGGGGTTTTGGGTGCAACTAATACTTATGGGTGTGGGTGTATTGCATACCTACCAGGGTAAGCAGGAGTTGCAGGGGTCCTCCTCCAGAAAAATTTGAAAAATAATGGTTCAAAATGGCGAGTTTTACGGCTTTCCGAGGGATAGTCGATAAATCCTAACACTATTCTATAAGTAATACTGATCCAAATAAGTAAAATGGATTAAACTTAAAAATTTCTCTGAGCTCTGGGGGGGGGGGGGTTACATCCCTCAAAACCCCCCTTGCTGCGCCACTGCTCCACGCACACAGTGGGTGTTGAAGTCCTGAACGGTAGAAGTCCGCTCCATGCACACACAACTCCCTTCCCGCACAACGTGCATGTTGGAGTCGTGAGCAATGGAAGTCAGACTCCATGCACGCACGACTCCTTCCACATAAATTTTCCATGTGATGCACATCGCACGTTTAGCACGTCAAAGGGAGCACATGGCACTATTTTCAGGTAGCCCACTGCTCACCTTTTCATGCCGCTTGAAAGATTCTCCTGATTCATCTTCTGGGTACTACTCTAAAGAATCTCACATGACTCTTATTATAATTCTCTCTCCTGCATGTTTCAGAAGTGGAGTGAAAGAAAAATGGTGGAAGATGCTCACGTAAATGTTTTCAGCAACGGCAAATTTATGAAAATAATACGAGACAAAAATGAAAATTTGTTCTAACATGATCATGTAGTTTCAGAGAGAATGTTTTGTTATAACAGAATTTTTTGAATTGCCGTCATCTCTAAGCACAGGAGACCATGTATATTTTCCATCTTCTATGAAAGATATAATGTATTGGCAGAAATGGTTCCTCAGTTATACCACCTGTTAAACATTACACTATGCAATACGGAATTGACTCGAATACAATTTTTCTAATTGTGATCTAGGAAATGTTGCATTTTCAATGTTCATTCAAGAATCCCCCCCTCACCACCTTCCCCTCTTCCCCTTTCTTCCACTCCCCTCTGCCCCCCTCCCCTCAACCCAGAAGCACTTTGCTGAGTCGCACTGTGCGAGCAGCTCTCAGGAGTGTGCTATGAGTGGCGAGGCAGCTCCACAAAAAGAGTCATTTATGCCATCACTACTGTACATATATCAGCAATCATCAACCTCACAATATCTGATAAAAAAATACCAAATATTTTTTTTTCTTATGAATACCTTATCAGCAAATAGTAGCAGGTCAGTAAGGATTTGCTGGCCTGTATCAGCAAACCAGACCCAGGTGGATGGCTGTCGAAACAAGAATTGGAATCCCAGGCGAATGCAGTACAGTTTCCCAAGGTATTCAACATTTGAAACACAGTTAACAGCTTCTGTGCGAAGGCACCTGTAAAAAGATTATACCATTGTCAGATCCAAATTCACATGACATCAAAAAAACTGAAATGGATATTAACTATTATTCTATGTTATTTAAATACCAACTAAAATTAATAAGTACATAAAGATTACTCTTCTAATCATTCAAAGTAGCTATAATAATATCATTGGCATAATCTACTTTAAGTTTCAGAAACTAAAATGTCACAAGAGAAGCTGAAATATTCTTTCATTAGCAATATTCAACAAATATATTTTTTCTACATTTGAAAAGTCAAGCCAATCAATTTAGCCAATTGCCAATTTAGCCATTTAACATATATATATTTAATTCAGTAATTTCTATTTAATTAAGTAACTTCAAATCTTATGATATGCTAAAACAAAAGACAACCATAAAGCAAGAAAATATTTTCCAAAAGATTGCCACCCAATTATGCATCACTTGATTCATATTTTCCAGAGATGAAGCTAAAAGATTCTGAGTACTTATTTTTGACTGTTGTCCACCAAAAAACTATCAAAAGATCCACACAATAGCACATAAGAGAGCAGAGGTGAGAACTGAGTCAAACCAATCTTCAGATTATTGACCTAGGATGATGGTAAAAGTAGTTCATGCATTCATGGTACCACAACAATTCCCTATTTAATATTAAATGTTTGTGCAATGGAGTTTAGGATTTTTCTAAGAACTGGATTCAGGATGTGAAGAAAGAGGAAATTTCTTCTCACAAAATTTCTGAGAGAAAATATTTTCCACTAGGCTAAATTTATCACTTTAGCAGCAAGCTATATACGCACAGACAGCACTCCCTTGTTACTACTGCATAGAAGCTTTTTACGAGGAAATATATACATATTTAACTACAAAATATAGATAATTTTCCACATACTGGACCTTAAACTCATCATATTCCATCTTATACTACAGTGCATATTATTTAGACCAGATAGTGGCAAAGTTTTTTTGCCTGAAGGCCACATAACCAAATAGAAATAAAAGCATAGAATGTTTATCCGAAAAGGTTCATAAAATATTTTTAATACATAATATATGGGCTTATTTCAAGCAATTTAATCATATGCATGGTGATTATCCTGAGTATAAGATACATATTATTAAAAAGTAACTGCTTTGGGGGCTGCATGTGACCTATGGTATGTGCGTTGTCAATCCCTGATCAATGCTCAACGAAAGATTATCCCCAAAAATTTACTTTCAATTGACTCCCTGTGTGGGTCTGCCTAAACATTCTTCCTTTGCAGTTCACTTCTACCCTCCTATATACAATTAAGTCTAAATTTTAAAAAATTTAAACAGGCTTTTCCCAATTTTTAAACTATCAAATATGTACACTGATAAATAGGAAAAAGATTTATCCTCTGTGGAAATGTCACAATTTATGTGCAATTGCAGGAGACTATGTACAATCAGTGGTGGCTTACCCATAAGGACTCTCGGACGCCGCCCCTCCCAAAGATTTGAAAAAGGAAAAAAAATTAAATACCCATTCAATTATAATTATACATTTAATCAACCAAAGTGTTTTTTCAATCACATACGTCGATAATGTAGGAAAAACACGCAAAAATAGCACAAGAACTTCGTATTTGTTGCAGTGGGGAGCTGGCCAGAACATCCCAATCCATCACCATGCAGTTACATGAAGAGTGGTAGTGGTGGGGGCTGCTGGTGCTATGACGCATCTAAGATTGTGCCTTATGGAAGTCTTGGGCCGCCCGAGCATGCGCAGAGCGACGTATCTAGTGAGTTGACTTTGCCGTGCCGCCCAGCGGCAGTATAATCTTGGTGTTGCAGAGTTGCAGAATACCTTGTTTTGGTGACATGTTGACTTATTATGTGTAAATTATTTTAATGTAAACAGGCCTAGCTGTAGTTGAGTTAATCAAGTTAGTGATTGCTAGTGTTTTAGTGTTAGTGATTGCTTTGTATATTAGTGAGTCATAATGGTCACTAGATTGACTGAAAAACTTACTAAAATACACAAAATATTCAAAAAATTTGATCCCTCGGTGGAGTGTGCCCCCCCCCCCCCATTTGACTCACGAGCCGCCACTGTGTACAATTACACCACTGGTAGTGGAGGATCCAAAATAGGAGGGGGGGATTAAGAGGGGGGGTAACCTCCCACTAGTTTTGGGGGTCCAAAGAAAATTAGCATTCTATCTAGTGTAAATTGGATACCCAAGGCCTCTCTAGCCCCCTCTCTGGGTCTACCCCTGAATCTGGATTGTAGCATATGAAAACTGTGTAAAATAGGCCCTGAGTTTATAGCCTACTTGTATTTTAATTTGTTAAAGTAAATATACCGCAAAATATTACTAAATACTTTTGTACCCATTGGCAAACTCCATACATTTTGATTTTATCGAGTGTATGTTTCCATCCAATAGGGGGGTATAAGGCTACCTATGGATTCTGTTTGGTATAACAATTTTTAAATGTCCACTGGTATTAGAATTTGGATATCTATGCAATGTTATTTTTACAACTTGTTAAGGAAGTTACAAATAGGTTATCCACGTAAAGTAGCTCCATTTGCCCCTCCCCCATCCCTAATGGATCGGCCATTGATCACTGGCTAGTCCAAAGTTATTCCTAGAATATTTTATTAAAATCTGATTCCACTCTCTGGCTGGCAGTGATGTCATGGCAAAATTAGCAGTGCCAGAACACACTTTCCTTAACATTTCATTTTTAGAAGTGAAATATTACTCTGTGCATTCTTTATTACAACTTATTATTTAAATTTTATTATAAAATCTTATATTTTGCTTATGAATGTATTTATTAGAAATTTTGAGGCTACAAAATTGATGAAAGTGTTACTAGACTATTTTGCCTTTTGTTAACCACTGCCGGAACAGCGTTCCAGCTTGTTCCGGCACCATGACACCACTGCTGACCAGCAATAATAGCTTAAGCTTTCATTTCGAAAACCACCACAAAATTGCAAGAATTTTCCAATGCATGTGCAAGTAAGAAATTTTAAGATAAAAGTCTATAAATTTCTCTCACCTGTACGGAATGCCTCCATTTTCTATCTGCTTCAAGGCAGTTTGGTAGAGTGGAAAGTTATCATAATCTGTGAACACTTCAGCAAAGGCCTCAAACTCCCGCAGGTCCGCCACCTGTGATCAATATCAAGCATTAGATTTCCATTTAGAGCAACATCAATAAATCCAGTACAACACCACATTAAGAGGATTTACATGAGTAGGACAATGTTGGGGGTAAACAAAAACACTCAACATCTGAAATGCATGCATTACAACTTGTTCCAACCAAAGCTAATCTTATAATGCCACATCATCATCATCATCATCACTGGTCAACAATCCTAGGATTGGTTTGACGCAGCTCTCCACTCAGTTCTCCTATCAGCTAATCTTTTCACACCAACATATTTCTTCTCTTTCACATCTCTCTTTACTTGTTCCATATATTTTGTTCGAGGTTTTCCTTATCCATTCTTGCCTTCCACTTGTCCTTCAACGATTGTCTTCATCAGGCCATCATGTCTCAAGATGTGGCCTATAAGGTTGTTCCGTCTTCTTATTAAGGTTTTCATGAGGCTTCTCAGCTCTCCTACCCTTCTTAGGACTTCCTCGTTACTAACTCGGTCGATCCATTTGACACGATTATGCCACAAGGGTGACTATTACGCTTATGATCCAAGACAGATGGAGGACTATGTAGTGAGTCACTATAGACTTTGAAGCTGCAAGATGAACCAAAGTCACTGGATAGGTTCAAATAACACCAATTCCACTATGGCATGAATATTTTTGTATACAGGGGTGGATTCAGCATCAACTTTGTGTGGGCAGGGGTCACGGCCTAGGTCCATAGACTATGGAGTACCCCCCGAGAGAGAGAGACAACTTATTACAGTAAGGAGTGCTACGCTCTACGATAAATGCTACTCAAACTCCTCTCACGTTTGGGACTTGTAGCCATGAATTTGCATATTCACTCCCTTCATTTCTTTTAAAAGGATACAAAAATTCTATTCAACAATTTTGCCGCCCTCGGTGGCAGTGGGGTAAAGTCCTTGCCTGCTGAATAAGGGGTCGCGGACTCGAGTCATGCCTGGGTAGGTTTCCTCTATCCAGGGCAAGGTACTTTGTGCGCATTTTATTGTTGAATATGTTTTTTAAAAACCCCAACGTAAAAGGCCAGTATAAGCTATTTTTTGTGGAATGCGAATAAATAAATTAAACTACTAAAAACTGAATCTTTTAAATAAAATTTGGTGGGGGGTCATGACCCCAGTAACCTCCACCCTAAATCTGGCCCTGGTCGTATCTCCCCATAAACAATCTCTCAGGTACGAAAAGTAAACGCGATTGATCTATTGAGGAGCTAGAAGATGCATGGAGCCAACCCTTAAGTCCATCTAAGACGAGTCAATGACCGCACATCGGAGGAGAAGCTCCACCACAATTCACCTGACACCCTCATATTACTCCTAAAATTCCAATTTCTAACATCAATCTTCCTAATTGATGAAGTCTGACATGCTTTGGCTCATAATATTGACGTGGTATGAATCACGGGAATAGCCACAAAAACACTTGAAATAACACAAATTTAGTAAATCCTCATATTTCTGACAATACTAGGCAGAGATTAAATCACTGCAACTTCCAGGTTGGCACAGTTCCAACAACAATGTCTTGAGCAGACACTGACTACGGTAATAGTGATAAAACTGTTGCACTGCCTAAATATTTTCCTCAAATTCGACACCCTTCAACACTTCGGCCTCGCCATCAGGGCAAAATCAGGAACATCTCACACAGCACACGTAAATTTATCCAAGCTGCGAGTTTCCCAACGATACCGAGGATCTTTTTATCGTTTGAACGCCTCCACAGAGAACACACGAGCAGAGTTGGGACAAAAAAACAACACTGACATCTTCAATGGAAAAATAAAAACGTAGACTTAGATAATAAGTACGTCATGCTTATCCAGTTGCTCTTCTAGACTCATAGTGTTGCCGATCCTGTTGACAATCGCTGTGCTTGTATTGATATTCTCGGTCCATAAACGCTCTTCCTATGTTCAACACGCAGGATTTCAGTGGTACCTTCTTCGCTTCGCCGTCTGGTCACGACCAAACGCCTGGCAAAACTAAACAAGGATGGTCGAGTCCAGCATAAACCCGAGAAATCAAAATCATGCGAAACCCAGCCCATTCGGTCAAATGCCTCCGCTGCTCGACCTGGAAAAGGTTATTCAAATCCCGGTAGCGAAAAAATATTTTGGGGGGACTCCATCCCTAGCTGGCAGAGGCAGATCAAGACTCATTTCATTGATTAAGTTTACGCTTTTAATCTTGCCAGATTGGAACTGGAACAGTACAAAGTCAAAGCAATGATTATAGCATTCAACAAAGCGAGACAAAGGTTGGAAAACATCAGTCTTCATGTAGTTAACACACCCTAAGATAATGCTTCCAGAGAGATTAAAATGCTAAGAAGAGAGTTAACTAATCCACCAAATCACACTTTGGTTTAATCTGCAATCTTTTATTACCTGCTCCATCCTACACGATCCGATAAAATTGTAAGTTTGGTACATAGGAGCGTTTTTCGTTTCGTTTCACGACTATGCCGAAAGAGTAAATAAAAATCTAAAAATTTATTTTTAAAACATCTTCTAATTACATAAAATAATTAATTTTTGTAGATTGGGCGAATAAAAATTCATACAATGAATGAAAATAATAAAGAAAAATATTTCAAAGTTATCAACCGTAAAAACGCGCGTGAATACACTATATTTGATTTTTTTCACGTGACAAAGTGCTGAAAATAAGTCGAAATCCGATCCAACATTTAAATTTCCCATCCACCAATCCCTAGTCATCGGATCGAGTCCCTGTGCCAGGGGTATCGAGTGGAAACAAAGGATATATTCGTGAGAGCTCTCAAGACTGCCTCGGCCGATTTTGTTGCTCGCATCATAGGAATACAAAACAGCACCACTGTTGGCTAAAGTGCAAACTCATTATATTCGTGGCTTCTGTTGATCTTAGGATATGTTGAAGTTAGTCCAAAGAAGCAAAATTTCAATCAAAAGCATCTTAAAAGTCTATGATTTCGTTCATAATGAACGGTTTTAAGAAAAGAACATCGTCATAAATAAAATCACGTGAATCGAATCCTCAAGATGAACCGAAACTCCCATCTCTAATGGAAACAAAAATCAAGCTTCATCGGCACGGGCTGGTGCCTGCTCCATGTAGTCCCCTTGGCCAGAATGATTCATACAAAGAAACACCCCATAGAGCGCCTATGGGTTGGGAATCATGCAAGCATGAACATCAACGAAATAACTGCAAGCGTAAATGGTTTTCGTAAAGAGCAAGTTCCCATCGCGATGGTCAAATGGAGCCACGTACCCCTTGTGCACTCCCTCCATTGCCTCGGCGTTCCATTCAATCTTGATCCAGAGGCAACATTTCGTAGGCTATAACGAACTCCTACACGAGGCAAGGTCGTGAACAACCACAAGTGTAGATGGACAATGGTAGGAAGAAAAGTGTGGGGAATCCGTCGGTTGCCCAGACGACAAGCTGAGCGTCAACAATTGCCGCTTCGGTTAGTCACTCGGGGGGGTCTTTCCATTATTGTGGGATGATGCAGTTAATCCACGACAGGCACGGAATGAAGGTCGAGACAGCATGGTGAAAATGAAACATAACTATGCCATTGTGATAGAGATTGTTCAAAAAATAACTAGACGATTTTGAAATTGTGCGATCATTGTAAACGCAGCAGATATATCCCAGAAATAATAGACAAAAACTGAATGAGTTGTTATCTCGTAGTTTTCCGTGGCGTTCTTGATTAGATGATCTCTCCATGTTTCGGATTGTCGCCGCGTTGCTTGTCATAGGGTGACAACAGTTTCTGTGTCACCCTAAGACAAGCAACGAGGTGAGAGCCCAAAAGATGGAGAGATCATCTAAACAATGGATGATGTAACACAAAATTAAAATGATCAAGGGAAAATATAGCGGTAAATCTTTGAAAACATATTTGGAAATGATAAAAGTCACAGTCGTTTCAGCGCCATACAACTATCTCATGAATAAAGTCAACTTTCTTAGGAGAGATCTCGGGGAACAATACAACTGATAACGATAAATGAAGATATCTTATTGTCCACAATTTATTAACCGAATACTACTGGTGTTTCGATTTTTAACTGTCTTATGCTTAAAAGAATACTTACAGCGATTACAATTTATTCCCGAATATTTCACGAGGCCTTAATAATGAGGCATTATTTTTTAATTTTATTTCATTACATCCACTGTCATAAATAAAAGTTTATGTCACGTGATCGATCAAAATAAGAGTGAAAATTACGTTGATAGTCCTTCGCAGGAAAACGGTTATGAGAATAAGCATTCCCATGATTATTGTCTTATCTTAATTTACACGGGTTCATCATAAAGCGTGCATTCACTACCAAATATTTACAAGAGTCCAAATGGTCCTCAAAATTGTTTAATCATACGAGTCTAGTATCGCTTCTTTTTGTATTACATTATTCCGGAATAATTATCGGTAAAATACAAATGTAATGTATCAGAAGCAATGGCAATGCATGCGGGTCTAAAAGGAAACAAAAAAAC
The DNA here is from genome assembly GCF_921293095.1 of Ischnura elegans. NCBI lineage: Eukaryota > Metazoa > Arthropoda > Insecta > Odonata > Coenagrionidae > Ischnura > Ischnura elegans. The sequence goes on along the minus strand of NC_060254.1, from coordinate 35,676,509 downwards.
AGTAAACTATAATAATTTCATAGAGTCCGGAGGATAATTTGCGTATTGAATGAGCGAAAGACGAATAGCCCATGCAGTGATTGTAACGTACTCAGAATTTTTAACTTGATTGAGCTATATTCCATAGAAAAAATGTAGAACCACAAGTATCAATGCTAGTCTTCAATCATGCAGTCTCAACCTTCAATGTCAATCTCAAAAGGCCAAGGAGTACAAGCTCTCATCGAACAAACCAAAAGACAGTTCCAATACTTCAATACCATCTTGACCTCGCAACTGATATTCGCGAACGGGACTTCATATCAATGAGGTGGACTGATCTTTTTATGTAGTCCTCTTAGGATTCATAATCAAATTGCATTTTCAATGGTCAATCTCTTATCTTTCAAAAAATTCCAATTGAGAAAACGATGAACATTTTTTACGGATTCAATCTCTAAGTGATTCAAGCCGAAGACTGGTTTGAGTTGGTAAGAGCAGAGCTCACCCCGAGCTAAGCTACAGGAGTGTGGATGCACACATTCAGGGAAGGGGGCCAGTTCACTTCCAGACAGTACACGAGGCACCTGGCACTTCAAGGAATAGCTTGAGGCAGCCTAAAGGCTTTCCCTGGATTTGAATATGAAATTCCCCTTCACAAGCCATGCGCTCCACCCATTGGACTACGACGACCACCTTTTACGGGTTAAAGCTATGTATCATGCCAGAATATAGCTGATAACTTCAGGCTTAACTGTGTGAAATATTTCCATTATGGAAAATAAAAGAGTAAAACTTCGTTAGGCTCCATTATATACAAGTGAACCTAATTTCCTTTGTTATTCTTTTATTTTCCTATTTCTTATAGTGAAAAATATCATAAGCCGAATTCCATAAGGCTAATTTTTAAAGCTGCAAATGTGAAAAAAATTATTTTCTCATAATCAATATAGGCCTTGATTTTTTACAGGTACCGTCACTTTCTTGAACTTAAGAATGGGTTTCTGTATCAATTGTGACGGGTATAACCAAATATTGGAATAAAAAAAGTGAACTTTCTTTTCCTATGCGTAAATACGTACTTATCCTGATATTTTTTTCCTTGAGTTTCCACATGTATTAGGCACTGTGTCTGAGAACCGAAATCTCCCATTCACAGCAAAGCAGCACATTTGGTGAAGTTTTGAGCTATTAAAGAATAATAGAAAATAGCCTCTAATATGAAACTCCTTCGATGATTACGTAATTTTGTTGGTTCATTACTATTCCCAATAGAGGCTTAAAGTAAATATATTTTCAACACCAGTAAAGCACGCAGGTTTAAATTTTCTCCACTTTCTTAAAACTTTCCCATGACATGGGCGATCACGAAGCCTTTATTTAAGCTCGTCAGAAAACCACGACTTAGGCCCAATTAAACGGGTTAAGTAGTTATTTACGCATAGGAAAAGCAAGTTCACTTTTTTAAATTCCAATATTCGGTTATACCTGTAGTGTTGTCACAGATACCCATTATTGAGTTCAAGAAAATGACAATACCTGTCGTAATCAATGCCGATATTAATTACGAACGTGAATTCAAAAGAAAATTTTCCGCTTTTAAAACTTTCAAGAAATTTACCTTATGAATTTCAGCTTAAGATATTTTTTACTATATTTAAGAGCTCTGAAAAAAACATTTTTCTACTGAAAATAATTCACAGCGTAGGAAGCTGAATGGGAAACCATTACACCAATTAGTCCTCATTGCCCCGGTAACCTTTTAATTCAACAATATCCATCTCCGTCTCCATTACTCAGCAGTAACTATTCAATAGAATGATGAAGACTTCCCAATTTCCTCAAGAAGGAGCCATAGACAGCTTTGAAAGCCTCGAAGAACAAAAACTATCTCTTATAATTTCTAACGATTTCAAGCAAGAGCAGAGAGGCAACTAATGGCACACGAAAAATCATATCCTACGATAAAGCGAAAACCTGCTTCAACAGCTCATATGGGTTATAAATATAACGTCAGAAATTATTATAATTACTAACTATCGGCCAAATTAAGTTTCGTACGGTGAAAAGTCGGCCTCCGGGCTAGGTTGTCCAATTTGGTATCACCAGCAGTAAAACGTCGTATTGGATATATAATGATAATACATAAGTTGATTTCTCCAACTGGGAAAATTTTTCTCGACTCGGCTATGCGAATTATTCGTAACGTAATCAAGTAAATGACTGCCTCGTGAATAGACATAAGTAGCCAGGATAGGCTACTCAGTAGTTAAACTGTCGCAAATTTAGTCGGTGGCAATGCTTCACGAATCCTGTCTGGCCTACGTTTTATAGCAGAGAACGATGAAAAACCTTGACAAAACTAACAAATGCATTACAACGCAGTTAAAGATCTTCCGAAATAGCGAATCGAGGAATGAAATACTGGAACCGTCTCACAGAAAAAAAACAAAGGGGTAGCGTCATCCTTCTTACCTGGGCCCATGGTGCTTCGCTCAGATTACGAGCGATGGTCGGAGCTGATGTCATCCCCATTTATCCTTTTTTCTTTCGGTAACCCCTCGGATGGTGTTTTCCTTTCAAAGAAGCACTTTTGGGCGGGTATTTTTGCGTTAGTGGGACGACAATCACAGGATATCTCTTCTCTGAGGACTGGGAAGTTAACGCCACTGAATAATTTAGGTCTGGAATTCACAGATTCTGGAGCTCACGAAAAATGCATAACTTAGGGGCCCCGAAAGGAGTAGCATCACAATAGATCAGACACCATGGGCCCCCGTCTTCGAGTTCACCCACTATTAAGAGTCGCGAGCCTAGACCTATGGTAGAAGAGTGGAAGGTTGCCTTCCGACATCCGGAGAGAGGACAAACAAATTTTGTTTGTTTCCAGAGATGTTTCTCAAAGCAAGGAAATTCCTCCGCAGAGCAGGAAGAAGATAATCAGCCGTAGTTCCAAAGTTTACTCCACCAAGAATGATATAACCGCCCCGTATCGCATTTATATCAATCAAAACCGTACTTCTATTAGAACTTGTGGTTTCATGAGAACATAACCTCACACGCTGCACAGATTTTCCCATAATTCGTGGGTTATTTTCGCTCCCTAATATGATACTTTTCCATACTCGTCCCATCGATAAAATATTCCTTAAAAGACGAAAAAAATGCATCAATTTTTGAGTAAATTCAATCAAAACATAAATTGGTGTAGCAAAAACAGTATTCCCGTATAAATCCAAATATATTTCTCTTATGCATGCCTAACTTCATCAACAGATTCTGTCAAATTATGTAAGGATTCCCAAATTTTCATTACATAAGGTCTCGAACCTCAATGGAAGTATAAGTGGAAAATGAAAATCTAAAAATGATAAAAGGGATTTAAGTCTGTATTCTATTCTATGATCACATGCAGGTTTTCACAAAAAAATCTATGAAAAAAATATTTACTATTTAAAAAAATGTGAATTTTTAACTTTATCCACACTTTTAAAATTGAAAAACTCGCCATTTCCACAAGATAATGGAATTTTCTCCTCATCCTCCTCGTATTTGGAGGGAAAAAAACAAAATTGATTCAGAAATAGAATAAAGAGGAGAATATTTCCACGTGCAAATGCAGGGAAAATTCTGTTATGATAAGAATAAATTTTATAGTCTTAAGTGTTATGATAAGAATAAAAATTTAAAGTCTCGAAGAAGTGAGCGTATGAAAATGGAAGAACAGGTGGTGCATCAATACTCCCTCCAGCACACCCTCACGGAAGTTCCAAGAGTAGTATGTAAATGATTACAACAATGCATCCGGCACAAAAAAGCTATCACCTATTTGAGCACAAATCCTTATCACGTAATTGATATTCAAACTATTAGGAATTCAAGGGCGTGACACTGATGTTTTCCTACAAATCTAAATTTTTAGAAAAAATGCACATTCCCTTGATAGCTACCAATCGTTAAACTCCAAAGCAGCATTTCCAAAAACTTTATAATTATTATAATTAACGAATGGACGCTAAAAAGCAAAAGAAATTCCCTTCCCCAGGGCCATTAAAAATTCTTCATTTCACCTTGAGATGTTAGCATAAAGGGATTGAATAATCAATCACATTCAAACACATGAATGAAATGATTTATTCATGAAGAGGTCAAAGGAAATTCATAACACTCATTGAAATCCTAAGAGGCATTGGAGAGTTTTTCTTAGGTAAAGGATACTATTTTTAGGCCAGCTAAGAGCGATGGATAAACAAGCGATTCATAGATGCAAGTACAACTACGATATTTAACCACAGGGAGATAATTTGAAAATAATTAACTCATAATTGCATTTTTTGAGCCAAGGGAACACATCACGTTGAAATTTCTAAGCAACTAAAAATTTGGACTCAAGGAAAAGAACTTACTCATATAGAAAAAAATGAGTAATTTACTTGGAATTCGTAATTTATAAATTAATAAGCAATACCATTCCGGAAGTAGAGAATCACTTTCCCGAGAACAAGTGACAAAATTGAGTGAATTATAGAGAATAGATTGATGACCAATAGTGTCACGATTATTTCAAAAAGGATATAAATGAAGTCTGTGTGACCTAATCAGACATCCTGCCAGGAAGCTAACTATTGGAGAATAAAGATAGCGCAAAGTGACAATCGTTGGATTATATCCGTGACGTGCACTATTTTTTTATGATAGCATTTATGAATTTTAGGCACCAAACTGCTAATATGAAGACGACTCATCACTTCCGCTTAATCATTGTTTTTTGCAATAAATGACTCGTTTGAAACTTACACTATATCATCTTGAAATGTTCAAGGTACCTCTATAGAGTAGACAACATTAACCTGCATCTCTGTCTCATTAACCTGCATCAAATTTTTGAAAATTTTACCACACTATTTCCAAAGATGTAAAATTTTTACATTTAGGATATCTGACGACCTTATCAAAAGGTATCCTGTATATACTTTGCAATTCCTTAAATGGTGACGTGAGTTTTTAACCATAAGTTCGTCGTGAGCTAAATAAAACATACCATCGATCAAGAGGGAATGCAAGGTCCTCTTAAAAAGAACTGTGTTCAAGAATGAAAGTTCAAGTTGACTGAAAGAGTCAGATGCCATGACTACATTTTAATAAAGGTGGAATGGGTGACGTTACCACGACCTTGATGACGTAGAAGCTTAATCATGGCATGTGTTTGATAAATGACTGGTTAAGGGACACAAGAGCAAAATTATGATATACAAGCTATGAAGACACTGAAGCCAAGTCGACATAGTTTGGAGGGATTTTTTTTTATAAGGTTTTGACGAAACTTTTTACAATCAAAGAAATGACCTACTTAATCCCAGAATTTATGATTTTAGATCCGATTACAGCTTACTGATCCCAAGGCCGAAGAAGGAACTATATCGACAATTAGTTATTTGGGACCAAAAAATGTTGCTCACTACCGCCGGATCTAGCCGAAGTAAGCAGTGAAATTAAGTTCATGAAATCAGTAAGAAATTGCTTGCTTGAAACTGTATATGTAGAGTTTTTGGTCGCTCATATAGAATAGGTATACGTCGTAGAGTATAGGTCGCTCATATACCCCTGTGCTGCCGTCAACACAGGGGTATTGATGTAAGGATGTTGTGAAGTGTAGAAATATTTTTCTTCTCTTACTTTGAATACTTAATTTCCATTTTTGGACGCTGTATTTTCTCCATGTTTTTTTTTGTTTCTGTTTTGTATATATTGTTTTTTTATCACTGACAGTTGTGTGAAAATTGAAAAAAGAGAAAAAAAACGCATTCAGAACGGATCAAATTAAAATTTGAAATTTGGGATAAATTTGTAAATGAGTCGGAACCCCCAAAGCGAGGGGAAAGTCTCAAAGTGTGTCTCACTCCAAATCCTTCTTTATACATATTTCATGTAATTATTTTTATTTTATTCATTTCTGAATGAATGGTTATCATGCATTATGATTTAGATCGCTACACTGGCTGATTATGAATATCAAGATATGTTCATATTACTTGAATACGCCAACCGAATAAAACGCTTCGAGGCTGTTTAGGTAGCATTGTGCAAACGCCATTGAAAACATCAACCAATGGAAGGCAGGTACCGAATGTCATGCTGAAGGCAAGAAATTGCGAATCTGTCCATTTTAGGAAGAACGTCGAGACGAATACTCCATCGAAATACCCGGGAAATCACGCTAAATTGAACATTTTCTCAGCTTATATAATACGGATTAGACTTACATTTAGCTGACTACATATTATAGTAGAGCCCTAAGCGGCACTACACTTACACTTGCATTAACACACTCATCCTTGGCAGTCAGCCTTGTTGAGAGGTCACGGACTGGCTGCGTGGAGGAAATCTCACCTCAACTGATTCAGCGCGCGAAGAATAGCGACTAGTATAATCTGAGGTTTCAGGCGAGATGGAGTGGAAACGGAACATAATGAAGAAGCGAAACCGGTAGTACCAATAAATTTAAAATTGTGGAAATTGCTCCTGCTTCTTCATCAATAGCGACTAGCACTCTATTTTTATAGTTCGGTTGTGAACGCTCATTGCCATTGCCTGACCGTGGCAGTACATTACGAGTCAAAGTTCTCTGGATTTCCTACCATCCTTTTCAAACATCCTTGCGGCTTGCCCAGTCGTTCAATCTCGCAATGTTTTGAGCGGCGTCGCTGCAGGAGGAGGGATCCGCGACACTACTATCGGTGCAAAAAAGGCCCCACGGCAATGCACTTTACCAAAACGACCATTTTCGTCTTTTTGGTTTATTTCAAGTAAGAAAAGCAACATAAATATTTCCTTACGTGAAAAATTTAGACATATTTTTTTACATATAGCATACGTAACTTCGATATTCACGTACCCTTCTAAACCTCGGAAATTGAAATCTACCTTTCGGCCATTTTAAAAATCAATGAATGGGTAAAATTTAATTTTAAAAAGCTTTTTGTAATGAAAAAACGTTGTTCTCTCTTCATAAAAAATACAATTAAATACACCAATCAAATATTTTGCCCGTGACGAGATGAAGAAGACGACGATTTCGCCGTTTTCATAGTTTTTCGCGTGTTCTTCTTCACTCTTTCTACTGTAGAAGCTAAAGGCTTACGTTAAAACAATGCCCAATGATTTATTGTTGCAGTCGAATAAACAATGGGTAGAACAATTTATATCATGACCTTATGGAGATTCGCTAGAATCTCGAACAAATGCTTCAATTTCAGCGTTCTACCTTTTTGCGCCGATAGTAGGGATGTGGGATGGAGAGAGAGAAGCGGGCGTTGCCATGTTTCTTCAAAAGACTTAGTCATGAATGAAAACGACAGACTGCCTCAAAAACCCTCCTCCCACTTGGCAACACAGCTAACTTACTCACTAAGCGTACACCACTAAGGTCTGTAAGCGACTGAATTTCCCGGAGGCTAGACTCCGCCTATCGCATTTTGGTGGGTTTTCGGGAAGCCACGTTCCCTTCGCCCTCACCCCCCCAAAACTTGGACCAGCCTCTCAGTCGCAAAGATATTTGAAACGAACTATACTATCATACTAGTCAGAAACCTCTGGGTTACCTAAGAAAAACTACTATAGTCTGTTCACTTTATGCCTGCGGGTGAGCTTTCGCGAGAGCCCGGACACCTACGGACGGGTTCGCTGATAGGGGAGGAGTAGTACCGAGAGGGAGAGGCGGAGCGAACATAACGTTGCCAAACGTACATAGCCACCCTAATTCGTCAATGGAATCGTGTGAGTCATAGGTGGCCACAGGTATTTTGGCCCCGGCGCCGAGACAATATACCTACTCATTTGGAAGGCATTGGAGATAATCCTTTCACAGAAGCCCACGACATTGTCAGCTACCGCGCTGAGTGAGGCACCGTTGGTGAAAGGCATACTTAGTCACATACAAGGAGAACGCGTGAGGTTTGGCAACACTGCTCCACGAACAGATTCACGATGTTCACTCGGCGGAGGTCTGAGAACGACTCACTGAGGCCACGCCTACTGTTTGCTGATTGGCAAAGGCAAAGTCAAATGTCGAGAAACTTTCCCTCCCCTCATTTCCACTTGCATTGGCCACACCAGCTCACCCGCAGAGATAAAATGAACGGTGTATAAGTAGGTAGTGAGAAAGTAATGTCGGGAAAGAAATCTACAGAACTCGTGCACAAGTATGCTTGAGGCGCCACGCGCGACGCTCAACAATTGATTGCTCGAAAGATGACCAAGGGGAAACCAGATTTACGAGGTGTCATGCATAAGGGTTTCTTAGAATAGGATGGGATGAGTGCTAAAGCAGAGTAGAGTGGTTAACTATTCCTCGTAAGGATCGTGTTGCAGGACGTAAGACATGATTAGAAAGAGGCATATGGCAGGAATGAGTGCAAAGATGGCGAAAAGTATGAGCAAGAAGATGCCGATGGCTACGTAGAGCAAGCAGGAGTCTAGCGTTGGCCATCCAGTTGAGACACCGAATTCACGAAGCAGCTGCGGAAAGAAAGAAGTACATGGAGTGAAAGAAACGGAAGAAGAAAGGGAAGAGGGTTGAAAATAAAAGAAAGGAATTGGCCAGAGACTAAAGGAAAACACGAAAGACAAAAAAAGAGAACTAAAAAAAACGTAAAGGGGATGGTTAAGTCTGATCATAAAATGCAATTTATGAAAGTAATTCGATAGATGGAGAGATAAGGTAAGATACGATGGAAAGTAAATCTTCCCCATTCCACCATCCGCTTTTAAGAATAATGCCGGATGTTTCAAAATGAATAGCCGGGTTTTAGCACTTCAAATATTTATGACACTAAACTCAAAGCTATAAAGCATCAGATCAAACATCAACTCAAACGGTTTTACATAAAAGCCTACAAACATAGGCGAATTTAGGGAGGGAAACGGCGGCACGTGCCCACCCCCTCCCCCCCACCCCCCAGACGTTGAAAACAAAGGATAAAATTTTTAGTACGGTTATCATTACGTTCGTTTTAAAATGTGTATTACGGAGCCTCAATCATTTAATTTAATATTAATAACTTTCATATCAAAATAAAGAGAATATTTTCTACAGTTATAGTGGTATTTTTGTTTTTAATCTCAATTATGAGAGACCTGTCAGACCCTTGTGTCCCCCACCCCAGAAAAAAATCCTGGATCCACCTCTGCCTAAAAACTTTCAATGTGAGCACCAGTCGTAACACGGAGCACGTGAAGGCGATATAAGAGCACGCCCCAAACTTTGATTACCGTCTCTCTAGTAATTGCTGCAGCAGCGTCATCAATGCAGTTTCTTAATTCGGAAAGGTCAGCTGGTGGCAGAGGCACGAATGTTATTTTTACCGGGCGGATCACAACTGAACTTAATAAGGAACGCAAGTTGGCTGCTTACAGACGAGCCGCATTTCCGCCGGCCGCCGTTCACGGCACGGCGTCGTGCTTTCAAATAACTATTGGTCGATATAGATGTCTTCCAACGAGTCGAATCGCGCCATTGAAGGCGCGGTGCCGCCGCGGCCGTGGTCTCCATGGTACCCATATCAATCTGCGCGCCGCCCGCGCCCGAATAAATCTTTCGAAATTATTAATCCTTAAGTGTGAGCTGAATGAATTGAATGATATTTTTCGGAAAGGCACACTGCTTTCCATTTAAATAGCTCAAAACGGATGATTTTCGTGGAGAAACGAATGGTTCAAAGCACATCTGAATTCAAATCGCCCAAAGAGAGCAATTTGTTGATAATAATTGGTTGGAAGAATCGAGTGTTGATTTGGGGAGTTATGACAGATACGAACTGTGAATTTTCAATGTGGTATATGATATATTCGATAATTACTAATGATGTTCAAGTCGAAAAATGTCAAATACTTCTTCTCCTAACCTCTTTCCCTCCCGCACCAGTTTCAATAGCCATTTGCAAAGACATTCATTCTGATACCCACCTTTTTGTATGTATTACAATGGTTAAATATCATTCTTATTTATGAGATTGTTTTTATAGTTGTTTTTAGCATATTTTAATAATATTTTACATAACTTATTATTGCTTCTATAACCCAATGTACAGGCTTTAGTGCTGCTTTTGGCGTTAAATAAATAAATGATAGCTGCACCTAAAAATATGGTGGATTGCTTCGCGAAGAGAATGGTTTATAAATGAAATGAAATTTATTATTCGCCATGCATCAAATATGCATTGTAGCATAAAATTGTTGCAATTTCGACCAAAACATCATCAGTAACTTTGGTTCCTACTGCCATCGGCTATCCAGGGTTAAAATACTTGATATAATTTTTTTACACCTTGCTTTTTTGGCCTCGGTGGCGGCGGGGTTTAATCTTCGCCTGCAAACTATTTTGGACCGATAATGTTGGAGTTAACTGCGGGTTCGAATCCCGCCTGGGTAGGTTTTCTCCCAACTGGCTTGGATATATGTGCCTGTCCACCAACTTAATTGTAGTACAGGACTATATAGTCCTAAATTCAGTTGGTAAATAAAGACGAATTCATTATTATTACTCTCGATATCAGGGAATTAATTCCCACAAAATTACGCCAATTACCAAACAACTCATAAAGTTCCACTTTCAGACACTCACCTCGTCCTGTGCGGATGCGAAGGAGTCCGGCGAAGAAGATGCCCCCGTGATGTTGGTCCTCCGGTCCGAATCGCCGCGGCTGAGGTGTCCCCTGCGGGAACCCCCAGTGGAACTGCCGCCCGGAGCAGACCTGCCGCTGCCCGCAACCCACTCGCGGACGGCCGAGGAGTCGTCTCGGAAGAGCACGGAACGCTGGCGGGGACGAGAAGCCGGGAACACAAGCGAAGCGATTAGGCCGAGTGGAGAGAAGCGGATGCCCGCGAACCAGCCGGTGGTGGCCGAGGAAGCAGCGGCCCGCGGTCGGTGCACCTGCAATTCCCCACTCCAGCGCTAGAGACTAACTCATGGGGAAATTCGGGATGTTGGAGCTAAGGATCGGGAGGAAGGTAAAGCCCTTATGAAACTTCCAAATTTATTGGCCAAGCTATTGGATATTGAATTGCGGTCCAACTGACACGCACCAATTTCTAGTCCAATATCCTTCTCACAATATTGGACACAATTTCTTGCCCAATTTGGAACGTAGAACAGGTTCTATTTTCTCGCGGCTAATCTCTAATCAGAAGTCAGTTATGTTGACTCCTAGTGGCCAAAGAAAGGAGATCTTTGCTAAACATCAGGTTTAGCTGTAAAACATCCTTTCTTTTTCGAAAATTCATTTGAAGTTTCTAAAATGTGGACGAAAGAAGTTGTTTCGCTATTGATTGAAGCGTACAAACCACACGAATGTTTATGTAGCGTAAAATCATCGACTTATAATGGCGTTCCATAGCGGGACATTAGAACACTATTTCGACCAATATTGGTGCAAATATAGATACGTGTCGTGCAGTACGAAACGTCCAATACTTTAAACAATATTGCACGCCGATTTATTGGCAAATAAATTGAAAAGTGTCATACGGGCTTTAGGGTTAAGATATTCAAATGCCACTATCCCTCATGAAGGTCTACGGGAAATTGTATGGTTTTTCTTCTCCATAAGAAAACCTTTCCTCGCAGTAGAAACATTAAATAATGGTTCCGCTAGTAGTGGCCCACGTTGCCCTACTGACGGCGTTGTGATTTCCCTATCCCACTTCTTCCATCTCTATCCTCTCCCCGAAGGCGTCGTCAGGCTATCACCGCGGTGGTACGTCCAGGAAGATTCGAACATCGAGCGCAATTCAAACCAAAAATCATCGGACGCATCTTGACGCTTGCGCTGCTGAAACACCTACGTTGCTGCGCTATTGAAACAGCGACGTTCGAATTGATTCGAGAGTGAAATTCAATATTAACGCATTGTCTGGCTGGCTATTTTCCTACGCAGGTGAGCGAATTCCGAATACATACGTTTCCTAGCCTTCCCCCTTTTATGACGGTCGCGGGTGTGTGATGTCTTTGTTTCGGGATCCAAAACTGCGGGGCTTAGGCCATACCCTCGAAATCCGGGAGCAGGTACCCGGACCCCTCGTATTATGTTACCCCTCTTAGCGGTAAGGTACCGCGGTCATACAATTGTTTATCCAGTCATTTTGCAAAATATATATTTGTTCATTTCTCAAAAAATATAAACTAAGAATTGAATTATTTGTCTTTTGAGCAGCGTTTACAATATTTAAAAGAAATTCTACGACAAATATTAAATTATATCTCGATTTCAGTGTAAACATCAACATGGAAATTGTTGCTGCATTAAATACGTTAATATTGACGGTAGAGCTTCGTTCAAAATTTGACAATAGGGTAGTTTCCCTCATCAAATAAAACGAAATGCATTGATTGCGATTCCTTCCTCACCATTAGTTTTTTCATAATATACAAATTATTTGGTTTTAGAAATCCCAGTTTACACGAATGGTAACGGTCAATTTTAACCGCATTTGAAAAAGTCCACATTGGCGCCCATGCGATTCCACTCCACGTGACTTCACAGGGACCTAGTTTCTATACGAGTAGATAGGAGTTTTACATTGTCTGAGATTACTAATGCATGCATGAGGCACAGAGCTCAGGGAAACATCTCTTAATAATAACACATTAAAAATACCTACATTCGGAAAGTTTCCTTCGTTTGTTAGGGGAATGATAATCCTTATTTAAGCCAAGCGCTATCTGCCAGCAGGGTACTCAGCTACCTGCTAGCAGCCTGCGTCGCATCAGCGCTCAATCCTCGCCCCAAGGTCACCTCACACGCCGACAGCTGGAACCAGAAATAAGTCACACGGACTTTTCCCATCATTCCTACTCAGCCGTTGCGTTTTCGCGCGCTTGAAAATTTTCACTTTTCGTTTAATCGCGAAAAATAGATATCGTCATTCGAAAATCTTAGAGCGTGAAATGCGCACTCCAGGAGTAATAATCTTTCGATTTAGGCAATAAAAATAATAGGAAACCACCCTATTCACAGAATAAAACAAGGAATTCAATTCGAAGTCTGCAATTTACGTTCAAGCAACAATTATCCACATAGCTAATTCATATGAACAAAGCATGGTTGACCGCGACCCAATACCGCTGGTAGGGTTGTAAACCCCGAAAGGAGGGAGCCCAACTACCCTCGGAGTCCGAGATAATGCGGAGTCCTCGCTAGGAAGGGTCGAAAAAGGTTGGTGCTTAGAGTGTGTGATTATCCGCGACACCCTACTTCACGAATGTCCTGCAAAAATGCTCGGTACGGAGGGGACGGTAGAGTCTCTTGGGGCTCAGTACAGCAGTCACGCTGAGGCGAGAACTTCACCGTCTCGAAAGGGTTGAATAACATATACCTCATTCACATTACGATAGTTCCAGCGATTGTCGGAACTACCGCGCATTCACACGACGATTAATCTGTGCTGCCCTCTGTTTAAACCTGTGCTGCCCTCTATTGCTAACATCTATAGTGAACGGGAAATTGACGGTTAGCAAAGCTGCTGAGGTATGCAGGGACAAAATATTACTGTGTTCAACGTGTATTTACCGAATAATTTTTCTTCCGCCCATACTCTTCCTTCCTATGACAAATCCATGAAAAATATAGCTTCACGAGCTTTTCGTCTATCTTTTATCGCTTCCGTTTCCGATCTCCCAGCGCCTAACCATCGTAAAGTGGCAACGTTCGGAACTACGTCAACTATTGTCTGGACATGCATTCATACGGCTGGTTCGGCCAACTATCGTTAGGACGATCGCTCGGACAATCGTAATGTGAACGAGACATTACTCTATATCGTCTTTGGTAGCGTATAAGTGAATTTCTAGCCGCCGTGTACAATCACGATACAGAAATACATGATAAACAATCTCACAATTGAATGTTACGATTGAATTCAAACGATAAGAAAAAAAGCCACTGAATTCAACGAAAGAAAATTATTTTTCATGTATTGCTAGCACCAGTCCTGTATAAACATAGTGTATGATGGTAGCCCCAAAACGATTTCACAAGGGGTACTTGTATATTCCACCATTCTTAAAGGGTTTTCTGTTGTAATGTAATTGCATATGAGTAGAATAAAGTTATATTATTAATATCATTATTTAAAATCTCAAGAAACGTTGGCCACTATGGATATTGTAAATTGCTGTAAATTTCGTGAGGAATTTATTCATATCATCCGGTTAAAACCAAAGAACTAAATCAGCAGCATTTGATAATAGGGAAAAAAAGGGAAGGTATTGATAGGGAGATAGATTTCAAATAATTATAGTCACCTACACCACCGCATCTTCACCAAGGTGAACCCTGGACCACTGGAGCGACACCGAAGAGAAGCTACGTATAAAAACCACAGCCAGGCATTGAAAAAGATAAAAAAGACAGTAATGAAAGATGGGAGAAAATACAGGAACAACTTATTGGCACACCAACACCGCAGACTAAGGGTTACCACGGTGCAATGCAAAAGTAGCAGAGTTCCGTCTACTGCAGTTCCTATAATACAAGATTCTAAAAATATTAGTTCAACATATGCACAAGTACTAAAAATTAAGAACTTATTTAGATATAAATGTACATTCCAATTAATTTACTTTAAATTCGAAGCGGTCAAACTATATTTTTCCAGTAAATTATACATATTTTATGATATTTTAAAAAAGTTGCATTAGTTAGGACTGAGAAGCTTTGCACCAAAAATCCGATATGACCGTTAAATAGGACAAAAGAGTATGATTTTTACGTTAAAAAATTAGTCTTTACTGGAATTGAAAGTTAAAAATACCAATGAAATAAAAAATATTTACATTTGATACAAGCGATAGCTGAAGTGAAAGATTACGGCAGCGTAAACTGCCAACATAAGCCATCACCAATCAACCAACGACAGCATATGGGGATAGACAGACTCCATTGGCCTGGTTTTATAATGTATAGTATATAATGTAAATTCTTATTTATCTCAAAATATTTACGGAAATCAATGTATTTTCAAAATCGAAATGCTATTCTATCCACCTCTTGCCCATTAATCTAGTTAAAACATCGAGTATAGGTCAGTGTTAGTTACTATAAAACTATCCTTCGTCCTTGTTTCGGAGTTCAATGATCGATAATTATTATAATAAAACATTACAAAGCCTAAGGTAATTATCCCTTGTCAATGGTACAAACGTAGAAGAGTTTAAATATTGTTGTCGATTCATATTTTTCTTTTTAGCCCTTGGAGTGGAGGTTATTTTACTACGAAACGCAGACAAAAGATAAAATTTTAATTAATTACGACTGACCTATGCACAATATTTTGAATTGGATCCCCGTAATCATGATAAACGAAGCACTATAGCAGTGCCTGTAATTCACACATAACTACATAAAGCAATTACACCTTTCAAAAACTTTCAATTTACTCGGGTATGTAATATCAAATCATAAGTTTATGCCGCAGGCAAGTTGGCGTTGAAGATTCATCAACTAAGGACCAAAGTATCCATTCTTGTCTGTGATCCGTGACCTCATGGTGATCGCAATTAAAATGGAGTCAAGACCTATGTTACGAGAGCTTTATTAAAATTTAATCATTACAAATATTATCCATGATTTTGTGATACAGGCATTTGATCTGAGACTAGGAGATCCTTGGGCCAATATAAGGTATCTTGAAGGAACCCTATGCAAAAAAGAACACCCTGCAGCCCAAAACATTATAAAATCGTCCAAAAAATGTCATAGCATGCAAAATTTAACCAAAACTCTCACATCACAATTTGGAAATACAATTTATTTGCATTATTTAATTAACCCTGATTGTGATCCGTGATTGAGCCTAGAAAACCTAGTGCCATTTATAATTTATAAATTACATGTTGTATTTTAGAATTTCTTTTTATTCTACACTATGGCTCTTTATTAATGGTATAGTACCTTGTTTTGTATAATTTATAAATAAATTGTAGACTACATTTAGATTTTTACATTGATTTTGTGCGAAATGAAAGGAATCTTAAATATTTTGCTATTGTAACTGTACATTGACTAACATGCTATGTAAATATATGTATATAAACAAGTACAAAAGGTGTCTACATGCAGATTATTGGCCTTATTTAAGTTAAAAGTATAATATAATGTATTGTAATCAATTTTTAGCCCGGCACTCAAATATCAAACAAGTTTTTTTTCTTCCCTGTGAGAGATGATAACTGCTTTGTTAAGCTCAGTACAATCCACCATAGTGTTTTTATCCTCTCTTCTCGGAATCAAAATAGAAGAATCAAAAAGAAGAAAATAGAAGTTACAATACTCAAGAGGAAGACTTTCAAGAGGAAGCATGCAGTGGATTTAGTATTTCATAAAATAGCACCGGGCAAAAAACGATAAGGCATAATAATAGGCAGAAATGTAAAAGGGCTCACCTGGTCAAGGAACAAGAGTTCGCACTCATCCTGGAGCTTGTAGGCAGAGTCTAACAAGTTGTGGAGTTCCCGGGAGAACTCGGCCTCCTCCGCCGTGGTGACGGCCAGGGGCCGCGCTGCCGCCGGTCCATCGCCCGTGGCTGCGGCACCTCGCGTCCCGTAAGCCTCCAAGGCATCCTCCCAATAGCTGATCGCCGTCTGCAAGGCCTCCATACCTGCAAAAAATACACCAATTGAAGTTTTTTATTGCGAAAAAGTTTCTGTATTTAACCTCATAGGTAACACTGAAACAATTTTTAACCTAGTAATTATGGAGTTTTTATAAACTCCTTAATTGTTAATCATCTTGTGCGGGTCAAATCTTGCAACTCAATTTTAACCAATTTTCCCATTAGTTATCAAGCTGAAATTTTCAGGCTAACTCAAAAACAGGTGAAAATGAAATGTTCGAACACTTTCATTATCACTTTAACTGTACAATGATTTTTATTCAGAATTTAGAATTAAATATGGAAATAAGTTTAAAAAATGGCCACTAAAATGCAGCGCTGCGATAATTTGCAAGAACGAAAGTGATAGAGAGTCAAATAAAATTCTATTAACAGCAGTTTACTGTTTTTCGTAGTTTCATGAAGTTATGATGTTAAGTACAAAATTGAGTGCTATAGTGAACATGCGCCCAACGTTTTGCGTTACATATGAAGCAATTCATTTAAAGAGTCTGTCAATCTCATATAAAATTTATTATCTCTTTTACAGTTCGCGATAAAAAATTGTTTTTTTTATTAAATTTATTTTTATATTGTATCATTTTCTGTTGAATTCTATTTTGGGCTGGTTTATGGTAAAACAGGCATGCTGATTTAAAAACTGCAGTTAGTTTTCTTCTACCACGTCATATTTATTCACTATTACTTGCGTGATTGTGACCAATCTGCTAGATTGAGTGTCGATCGCAGGTAGCATTACTGCTCTCCAATTGGCTGCAATTAACCTTATCCAACTGGCGCCGGGTAACTGACGCCGTAGGAGACAAGCGATAGGTACATAGCAGTATGCATATTCACTTCCCCTTGCTGAATACGGCTGTTTAATAGCGAATTACCTCCTACCCATAATCCCCTCCCACGACCTTGTATAACTTTTTCTTTCGAGTTTTCCTCTCAGCAGGGTTCTAGAGGGTTAGTTGGCTTATCCCCTTTACAGAATGAAGCGAGCATGCGCCCATTACTCCGCTTAATCCGATACACACCCAGATATACGGGCAAACTGGCCTTAATTGCTACTTCCGGTCCAGAGGCTGTTGCGGGGCTTCGTATATGGACGTCTCCTGAAACAAGCGGGAGATTTATTCGAGCCAGCGAGACGAGAACAGGGGTGAAGGAATTTTTATCCACCTCGCGCTCGAGTGCAAAATTCAATGAACCCACTGCCGTCCACTTCTCTTCATAATCCCGATTAGCCCCGAGGAAATCACAAGAAATAACAGGGTGGCTGATATATATCAAGGTATTATAAAATAGTTACAGAATTTTTAATATTAAAATTAATCATAATGAAAAAGTGTGCACATATACGACATTAAATTAGGTTATGGGTATCAGGTGGCCCACTGTATCTACATGGAATAACATAAATGGCATTATTTTTATGCAAGATGGCGCAACACCTCACTTTGCAAATTGTTATTGTGTTTTTATATTTCGGGGAGTGGGGAGGCGGACCACCCGGA
Source organism: Ischnura elegans (assembly GCF_921293095.1). Taxonomy (NCBI): domain Eukaryota; kingdom Metazoa; phylum Arthropoda; class Insecta; order Odonata; family Coenagrionidae; genus Ischnura; species Ischnura elegans. Next base: position 35,658,360 of record NC_060254.1, on the reverse strand, counting down.
CCTCCCTCCTGGCTACGCCACTGGATCGAGGAGTATGAAATGAGGAAGCGCTGAGAAGAGGGAGAGAAAAGAAAATACTTCTTAAAACCTTAAGAAGAAGACGGTACAACTTAGTTGGTCATAATATCAGGCATTATGACAGGTGGAAGGGAAGAAGAGCAAGGGACGGCCCCGAATTTGTTACATAGGACAGTTTATAAAGGATATAAAAGAGAAAAAATGGAGAGCTGCGTCAAACTAATCTTAAGGACGTTTTGCTCGGGGCCCGTACTTGCAAAATCAGGCGTGTTTACGAAGGCGCAGTCATAATTGCGTCGTGCAAAGCGGGGAATTGCTAGAACAAATGCGAGAATGCGTGGACGTGAGATGGTAAAATATGCCCCTGGTCTAATTTAGTTCATGCGTTCGCGCAATTCCTCGCCATTTATCATCATCCCAATGGGTAAATTATCCGAATATTTGATAAACGAGGGTCTACAATCATTTCTCCTGCCGGCTAATCTGTAAACACGAACAGAATTAATCATTTGTCACCTGCTGCATGCCTGCTACTCTTTAGGGTGCGCCCGGGCGGTCCAAAAAAATCAAAGTGCTCAGATTTTACATTCCACCCCCGAACGCGTGAAAAATAGCTTCAAAACTATTTTAGCAAAATTTCAGATCGATACCACTTGTCCTTCAAAGATTTTTTCAGCAGGCACCCTCGTGTTAGACTAAAGAAAAAAAATAGGCCCTCATGTACACCAGGATTGATAATTATTTTTCTTGGAACATAGTACTTATGTATGTAATACATTCTTTTGACCTTCCAACATAAGTTTCAACGCAGATTTCATATGCCCACTCCGTATTATTAGATCGTAAAAACAATCCAACGAACGGATTATTGCTCACCAGCATTTTCCTTAGTTTTTAGTATATTGTTAGCTCATAAGCGTGAGCCATAGTTATCAAACCAAAAAGTTTTTATGATGAGTATTTTTTACGTAGATTCAACTATGAAGGGTAAGATAGCTAAGTTTTAGATCTATTTTTCAGTATTTTCCTTGCGTAATTCCCAATCTAAATATTTTAAACACAATTCCATAATTCATAGCACTTAAGTCGCACGCATCCACTTTTATATTTAGCTCATTTCTCCAGCCTATGCATACGACGGCGTTTCTTACCAAATGTGTCCATTTTTAATGAAAGGATCCAGTGGTTGATGGAAGGTTAACATCCAATCATGCCAAGAATATTAATGCACAACCAAAATGCATAACATGGAATTTCTTCATCAAATCCATTTAACCGATTGAGCCCATCGAACTGCCACACCGAAACGAAGAGACTATACCTTAAATATAAGAGAAAATCCAATTAATCTTGAAGCCCACGCCTCTTTTATACTTCCTCATAAGCCGTAAAGCCGCATCTAATAATGATTTCAATTGGTCGCACTTCATTTTCCCAATTGGTCCTGTCCATTTACCATGGCCATATGCATGGACCAATCATAACTTACCGATAAAACTAATTACTTCGGGCTTAATTTTGAGAAACCTTTCCAATATGGAGAATAAAAGAATAATACTATGTTAGGTTCACTTGCATATTTAAATAGGCACGATTGGGGTTTCATAACACAGTTACACCTTCACATAAAGATGTAACTTTATATTATGCAGTCGTGCCTTTTTTAAATATACCAGTGAACCTAACGTCGCATTATTTTATATTTCTCACTTAATTATCCGCTACTCAAGTCGTTCATAATATTTTATGGAACTAAAATGAAATACATGTTTTTTAATGTATCATTTGCGTGTGAATACTGCAATAAAAAATAAAATAATATGTACGTTGTGCAGTTTCACATATATATAAAGAGCCTAAATTGTGAGTTCAAGGATTAAATTGGGCATAAATCGCAGTAAAGGAATAGAGGTGATTTTTTTGTAATTCTTATTCACTTACGTTATCTAAATGATGTTCCGCGACGGTATGTACATTTATATTTTGATCTTTTAGCGCATTATTATTGGTAACTTTAGTAGCAATATTATTTAACATTTTATTTTATTCAAACTTCTGGGAGTTAAATCTTCTATTTTCAAGCAGCTTACCAATCTCCCAACGGATTCTTTCTCCCTCGGTTCAAAAGCCATTAGGTCTTGGTGAAATCTCTATCACTACACCCTAATATTCAATTTCAGAGTGCCAAGATCATTAGAAATTTAAATTTTTCATGCATGCTACAAAGATATTTTGGAAAATGTCATAACTATAACTACAGCCTAAAGATTGATTCGATACAACCATGCATTTCTCCCTCTTCAAAGCCCATACCTTAGCTCATTCATGGTTTCTCCCCAATATCCTTCCTGATTTGCTCTTTTTACGAATTTTTTTGTTTTTATTTATAGCGTTTTCTTTGTAAATGCAGTGAATCGTGATGTCGCTAGCCTTCTGTGATTGTCATTGCGTCAAGTTCTCTACTCCACCCTTTGTTCTCAATGTCCAGTGCAAGTATACCTCCTCCTTTAACATTTGCATGAGCATTTCACCTTACCTTTACCTTCAATTATCCCTCCCTAGAAAAGGTTTCAAATACTGCTGATAAATTTTTCCGAAACTCCGTCCCACTGATTCAGCCTTCACATTGGTTAAGAGAGGAGAGGGTAGAGCTCACTCCAAACTAAGTACAGGCGTGATAATATCATACATTCAGGGTAGGGGCACCAGTTTTTTTCCCTTGTTCATCTAGCACCTGAGGATATTAATTTTGAGGTGCCCGTAGGCTTGGCCCATGAACATAAACCAGAACCCTCCGGTCAGATGCCAAAGGCTCTACCTTAACGCTCCCTACCATCTTGCATACGCATGGGCGTTAATATGAACGAACAAACCCCGCATCCTTTTGATATTGCGTACTCGATCTACGACATTCACTCCACCAGGGAAAGAGTGATAAGGTTCCACAATACTTTGTGACCGGTTTTATAATGCCTCATTAACGCTAACCATAAGATGACACAGCTTTTACCTTCACCCAGAGGTGGTTGAAAGTTCTGTCAAAGCTAGCCAGAAATTTCAGCCAATACCCTGTAAAGTGGAATGCTGAGTTATCTTATGGCTAACGCTTACCAGACGTTATAAAACCGGCTTTTAGAAGCTGGATTCATTGGATATCATCCAGCTGTTTTCAGGGCCTCCGGAAGACGAGAATATCTCTGGCAATTCATCAAAACAAGGAGTCCAGTACCGAATGGACCACCCATGTTGAGTTCACTCAGACCAAAAATCGCATGCCAGTTAAAATAGATCGGTACGTGGAATGGAAAGTGGTGCTACAGAAGAAAGTGAGCAAACTAATCCTCGCATACTCCGGCGTTTCCTTCTGGAAAACCAAGAGTCCTCTCATGGGTGAACAGCGTATTACGTCTAAGACAGTACAGGCAGGGACTGGTGTATAGTTATAAAGGTTACCCAGATTGGATGATGTGATTAGTTGACACTTTTTACGAATATTGAGTAGCAGTAAAACATCAAACTAAATGATTACATGTATGAAGATTATCTTCTGAAGCGTAAACCTGTCTGTCACTGCAGTTGATAATTTCCATCTCCACGATGATGTCACATACATCAAATTGAGGCTATTACACAATAACGTTAAGCAGTACCTCTGCCCGGGAGCAAAGAAGCCCAGCAGCAGGAATAATTTGCTACAAACCACTGTACTTAGAAATTGATTCTACGGATATCATCCTTGAGGAGTCACATCTTTCCTCTTTCGGTCTGAAAACTGAGCTATACATAGCTCTGATGTTTCTTTCCGAAAGATCAGCAGCCCTACATCGGGTGAACTTCGAGTTACGCTCCTGTTCGACTACAAGTTAAGTAGACACTTTTTCTCGAGTTAAAATAGCCGTTCAAAAGGATTCTCGTACAAGATAGGGCAAATCAGGTTCAAATCACGGTCATATAAATGATAATATGTATGAAGATAATCTTCTGAAGTATAAACTTGTCCGTCACTGCAAGTGATAATTTCCATCTCGAAGATGATGTCACATTCATCAAACTTAGGCTATTACTCAATAACATTACGTACTAGCTCTGCTAGATGGTGAAGAAGCCCAGCAGCTACAACACTTGGCTACAAACCACAGGTTTCCATAGTACTTAGAAAATGATTCTACGGATATCATCTTTGAGGAGTCACAGCTTTCCTCTTTCGGTCGATGGAAAATCTGGCCTATGTATAACTCTGACGTTACCTTCCGGAAGATCATCAGAACTACGCGCTACGCTTTCGTTCGACCACAGGAAGAGCCGGAAAACTCGTGACTGTACAGGTTCGCGGGCAGAGGAGGCGACAGGAAGGATTGTGGTCGCAGACGGGGGTGGCGGAAGGAACGCTTTTGCCTTTCCTCTTCACGGTTGGAAGATCACCGCCGACACTTCCATCCACATATCACATTCTCGCGTCCAGCGCTGCGGAACCCCGCGTGTCCGGACTTGTTGGATACCTTCCGAGACGCCGCCGCCGCGACGAACTCCGACGCCTTTGTGCGACGACTGCATCACCCCCATCGCCAGTGAGTATCTACCCAGTCTCTAGAATCAGCATTCCCTTCTTTATACAGGATATTTATACAGTGTATCGCCAACTTAAGAGCTGGAGGTAGATCGGTAAATGGAGTTGGCGAGCAATAGCTCAGGCCGTTTGTGCCTTACAGAAGGAGAGGAAAGGAAGGGTGGAGTGAAACATAACGTCTACAATAGCTTGCTCTCAGAGAAATATGCCGGATAAACCACGGGTTCCATGCCGCTAAAAATGAAGTGCCCAGCACTAAAAACGGATAGGACAGCCACAGAAAACCTCCGGTAGCAAAGGATTAGTACCCGGGCCTACTGGATACTAATCATTTGGTACCGGACCAAAAAGTGCAATTATATTTGTCTAAAAAGATTTGTCTCAAAAATTGGTGGGATTGGCCAATCGTATTATTGGTACTCGCTAAAAGCTCTCGTTTCATTAAGCTCAAAGATTAATTGTTTCAGCCAATTATAATCGCACATTTTCCTCCTACCTTAATAATTCAATGCTGTTAAAAATCCAGAGTATTAAATGTAATGTCGAAAAGGCTGGATACCCAAGATAAACAGTTTCCATAGCAACTGCAAAGTGAATCCAAAAAAATTTTGCATTGCCATAGCTCTGAGGAGTTGCGACCCCATGTGCACCGACAAAGATGCTTAAAATTTTCTACCTTACCATCTTCTGAGGTATTGCAGATTCCTCCTGAAACACCCTGCATGATAAGAGGATAAATGCTGCGGACGAAAGGAATAATTCAAATACAGGTGCAGTGTTTTCAACTAGTAAGGCTTGTGAGGCTGCTAAAATGTTTGTTTCCCACCCTACTGAATCCTTTGAAACCGGATATTTCACAGTCCCCATCAACGGTGGAGTTTTTAGTGTAGGACGCTACAAGTTTATTACTCTGTCCGTCAGTTGGGATATAAAGCTCTCTTGACATCTTTTGCAAAGAGCAAGCTGAGGAAGATGATAGGTTTCTCTCCATCCTTACTTCCCTCCCCGTGCATAAGGTAAAAACCACCCGACCTGTCGCTCCCCACCTACATTTACTAATGTACCTTTAAGTCTTAAGTTGGATTGAGTACTATAGAATAAGGAGCTAATTTCGTGCTCATGACAGTTCGTCTTCCCATTAGCACTACCAAGTTTGGTCGCTTCCATTTGAAGTGTCCCATAGTTAATTACATAGTTTTCCCCATAGTTAAGTACATAAAAAGAATCAGATATACATACGAACACGGAGAATCTGAAATTAATTCTCTGAAATGTTTAGAGAGAAATGGGCCATTCAGTATGAGTAAGAATAAAGTGGTAAGTTACCGAAATACGGAGGCAGGTGATATTTAATAGACGTCTTTAGTAGCCCCTAAATCTATCCACATATTCTATAATTTTGATAAGATATGAAAATCCGTCATTAAGGTAAAGGAGTATGTAGCAATAGAGAAAAAGTTAAAGTAGACCAAATGAAAAAAATATTCAATGGGAAAGAAATAACAGATGATATATTACCTGGAGCTGATAATAGAGGAGTAATGATATATTTGAAGATGAATCGCTACTGAGGCATATTTTTTTAGTAAATATGATTTTATTAATTTATTTTATTTCTGATTCCATTCAACTGGACACTATTTTAAAATGTGAGACCTTTTTTATTGATATAGTTGTAGGGTTATGAATCAATTTCGTCCAGTCCTCTCTCAAGATTTGAATAAAACCGTTAAGATTTAAATTTCTTATTCTCCACAGTTCGTTGCTTTAGGATGGATAGTATTCAAGAGCATTTGGACCTAATTGATTTTTTTTCATTTTAGTTTTTCGCCAGATATTTTAATTAAGTTGAATGATATCAAGTGTAAATTATTACTTCACATAAAAATCAGAAGAAAAACATAGTTTTTAAACGTGAAGCATTACAATTTTTGAATGGTGCTCACTTTATAATTTATTTACGTGATATAACGTCTACCGTGTCTCGAGCAAGATCACCTCGAAAGTACCAATCACTTCAGCGTGCAATTAAATAGACATTTGAAGGGCGTGTAGTTGAAGATTGCGCGACTTTCACAATACTTCCATGATATATCGATCACAATCGAAAAGTACTATGCGCGCATCCCATCGCTATTCCCCTGAATCTATTTCTCTTTCCAATATTATCAAATCGGCTATTCCTTCCATCACCTTTTGATTCGTGCTAATGGGGATTTATTTATACGAAATGCATTATAATCCCTAAATATATCCGAAGAAGCAAATATAGGTTTTTATTTTTACGTATTCACATATTTTCATTAAAGTAACTGTAGGAATGTTCCTTGATTTATATAATAGCAGGACCACTAACTTATTTTCTGACCATTGAAAATGAAATGGTTATCTTAAAACTTATTACTCAATGGTACCACAGAGAATTATCGACTGTTCTATTTGCAGGAAGTAACTCTTGCGATTCGCCAAATGGAAAAAAAATATCCAACCATCACATACTGGAAATTAAGAATAGAAACACTGTCCTTTTAATGATAAAATTACCATTCTCGAGTGTCTTATGCTTTGTAAAGAGGCATTATGAATAATAGCAGGCCTAGGAATTTCATTGAACCAAAATTAATAACGCATGAGAGTACCCAAATATTATATATGATAACTAGTTGCTTTACCAAACTTAACTGATATTTAGCCATGAATGCACGTGATATTGCCTGTATTCTGAAGCTCAATTCTTCGCATTTGTGACGGTATATTTATTGATGCGCCATTCCGACGTCAACCAGCGCAAGGGATTCGTGATTCACCGAATGAAATAGTACAGGACATCCGGTCGTATTCTTGAAAAGCCGAGGAATATTTCCTCACCGCAAAGAAAAAGTTAGAACCAAGCGATATAGACGGAAATGAGTTCTTGCCGAAGCGCCAAGGTAAACAATTTACACAGCTAGGGGCATACGAACTATTTCCAGACGAAATGAAAGGTTTTCTAATTTCACCAATTCCGGTTGGCACCGAAAAAAATGAACGAGCGAATAAATAGCTTCCGGGACATTCCAGTTCACGATAAGTTAAAAATAGTAATGAATCTTTAAGATGTGAACGTTAAGGTGAAATAAAGAATAAGACAAAGAATGACAAATATTTGATAAAATTTTTTTGAAAATTTAGCATGTCCGTCCCACACAAATTTGCTAAACATAGAGCTTTTACGATCAATTTCCAAATAACAGTTATTTAGTTCTCCAATAATCCGAGATTAGTAATTAGAACATAACTCCTCCCACAATTTATCTTAACATTTGCTTACTTTGAAAGATTGCCGAATAGAGCACTCGGCTAATTAAATAGAGGTTAGTTCGTAAACATTCTAGTTCTATATAATTCCAAATTCTAATTTGTATTTAATCGCTGATTTTCGCTGATGTGAAATTAGTCTTTTAGGGAAAAAGGGTATATTCGGGCATAGAGCATTCACTCGCTCAGTCACTTAACCAGAAGGATGATAATATCGTTGTGAATAGAGCTCACCACACACTAAATTACTGTAGGAATAATCCCTGGGAAAATTAAATGCCGTCAGCGGGATATATAAGCCAACAAGGCACATCCGAAAAAAACCAAGAAATTTAAGAATTTTTCCTGGTTTGAAAAAATGTGGTAAATATACTAAAATAATACTCTCTTCATCACGTTGAAACATACTACTTCCAAAAAAGGCGCCTGTTACTCTGAAAAGCGTGGAATTAAAATTAATAACGTTTTAATTAATGCATAATTACTTATATAATTAATAATATAACTTACATAATTAATAATAATGAGTTGTTACGACAAAAAGTGCAGCGTTTCAAGTATGTTAAACGAGTTAGGATGGGAATCTTTACAGGAGCGTAGATCGAAGTATAGGCTTAACTTACTTAGGAAACTCGAAGATAATATTTTCTCAGACGACGTGAAGCATATCCTTCGTTTACCATCGTACTATAGTAGACGCGATCATGAGAAAAAAATAAAAGAAATAGACTGCAAAACAGAGAGATTTTAAATGTCATTCTTCCCTCGTACTATTAAGGATAGCAATGTTGTCTCAATTGAAAGGATTAATGGCAACGCTCGCTAGGATCACCCATTGCATGTTTTTTCGTAGTTCTAACCTTGCATGTATTTGCTCTAGGAATTACTAACCATTAGCAATATTTTTTATGAATAAGCATGTACATTTTTCTAGTGTGCGTAATATTTCTTTGACTGTGTGGTGTGCATGTGGCGGTCCTCTTGCATGCTGCATGTTGGTGATTGGTCACCCCCTGCCAAACACCCTATAGGTGGCTCGCAGGGTATTATGTAGATGTAGATGTAGATTATAGAATAATCAGACATATTTCCAAGTTCAGTGCCTTGGCCAGGATTTTGAAATGGGGGAATTTACCGGAGATTTTGGGGCCCTTTCGCGGGGTATGGAAAACATTCCACGGCAACGTAGGGTCCGCGGATTTTATGTTAAAAACGTTATTTTTAGGACTCAAAATAGTATTTTTGTAAGAGTATTTATTAAGGTATTTATTGAGGCCATCTTACTCGTTTTTGGCGCTTCTTTCAAAGGCTCAAGGGTTAAAATCCGGAAAACTCCCCCGTTGCTACGCCGCTGTCCAAGCTATGCTTGCAAGTCTACCATGTAAGAACGGATTACTTTCAAACAACTTAAGTATTCCTGCATATTAGGCGGCAAAATGAAACCGAATTATGCATAAACAAAGATTAAATTCACTACGAATTTCGAGGATTACACTCTCTGTAGAGGCAATACTCATATCTCACTTGCGTTACTCAGAACTAGGTCAGATCTTGTCTAAACGCATGCTGGAGGCCGCATTTGAAGCCTGACCCTGAGCGCGACGCATGATAATTGCATTAGATAGTCATGAAAATCCCGGCAGACCACTAAACACAACCGAGTCCCTTCCCAGCGCTGACTCACCCATCGGCATAACCCGCTTTCGTCCCTGCTTTGGGGAAAAGATGACGTCTCAAAGATTACAACACGCGCCCAGCAACGAAGCGGTCGTAATTCTAGATAAGCATGAATCAAGGAGCCCACGAAGGGAAATTCTTGGCACAGCCAATGGTAGATAGTAGATTAAACTTTCCTTGATCCCGGATTAACCGTATATTATTTACCGTAAGTTTTCCTTAAAAGGGGCAAACCACTTCGACAGTATATATGACGCAACTAAAGACACAGCAAATATTAATGTCGGCGAAAAATTAAATGGACTTAGGTGAGTATTCAAGTAACTACAAAACATGCATTATTTCGCTTCAAAGGCAGATTGCCTTTGTGAGCAGTAAGCAGATTTTTCCCTTTGCATGAATGCGGAAATGTAATATGCGCAACATTTCAACGGTGTGCATGTGGGAATCCTCTTGCATACTGCATTCTGGTGATTGATCACCCCCTGCCAAACACCCTAGAGGTGGCTTGTAATTCTGGATAGGCATGAATCAAGGATCATGCAAGGAATTCTTGACATAGCCAATGGTAGGTTAAACTTTCCTTGTTCCCGGAGTAGCCTTGTACTATTTATTTTTCTTAAAGGAGTAAACCAGCTCGAAAGTAAATTTTACGCGACTAGGAAATATTACTGTCGGCCCAAAATTATGGGGACTCAAGTGAGAATTTATAGACACGTTAGCCAAAAAAACTCGAGATATGTGAAGCTACCTCCTTTATTATAACAATAGAGCATGTCTGATGTTGTACAAGCAGTCCAGCAATGCGGAAGTATGGAAACGGGAGAGGGGGGTCCATAATATTCGGCACGATGGAATCCGGAGATGAGAACGAATATGCGTCACCGCATGAAGGTAAGCGGCTCAAACATCCGCTCTTTTCTTGAGCAATTCGTTGCGCCGCAAACAAGAATGGTTCGTCGAATCCTTCCACGGCTTCGCGGAAGGACTCCGTGAATGGAAGAGGAAAGAACGGGACAAGGAAAAAAAGTTGGGAAAATTTCAAATGGAAGATCGTGCGAGAAAGATTACCTACCTCGGTTACACCACGTTCGAACGCGTAGTAGGAATATGAGTTGGTCTAAATTGTGTGGTAGGGATCGTGCTGGTCAAAAAAATCAGTCCTGAGTTCAATGGACGAAAATTTAGTGATGGAAATTCTATAAATGGGCTGGTTCCACCATAAATTGTGCAGCCTATGGGTTTTCATCAGCCAGAAAAGACATACCCACAGCCTCTGCCGGAGTAAATAACCAATATTTGAAATTTAAATCACTCACTTCACTCCCATGGCCATTTAGAACCTAAATAGTATTTAGCCTCTCCACCTGTCTGCCTCCAACTCTTTCTGCATCCGCCTCACTGACTACCATTTTCCCCATATCAATCATCACCTCATCCTTCCATCTTTTTCTCGGTCTTCCTGGAGGTCGTCTTCCATTAAGGTTTTCTGCCCAGACTTGTTTTGCTAGGGCCTCTTGGTCTCTTAGTATTATGCCCATCGCAATATGCGGCTCTTAGATTCAGCTACGTCTGGAGAGTCGAAAAAGTCCCTGATTTCCCTGCTGTGTTTTCTTCTGCAGCTTCCATTCTCTCTGGTTCGTCCAAAAACTTTCTATAACACTTTATTTTTAAAAGACAATCAATTTCTTTTCCGTTCTTTTGTCGATAACCCATGATTCAGTTGCATTTATAAGGATAGGTCTTATAATGGTTTTATAAATTCTAAGTTTTGTTCTGATGGATAGAAATTTTGATGTTAGCAGTTTGTTCAGGGCATACATACTTCTATTGGCTGAATTTATTATATTTTAAATTGAAATGATGGTGCATATTTTGTTACAAGCTTTTTCTTGCTTTGTCTGTTTCATCGATGGAATCTTGTAACTGATTTTTAACCCTGTTTCCATATTCGGATCGACTGAGGTTAAGATATTATCCTTACTCGCCTATCGGTCTCATCTACACTTCTAATTAATAAACCGAAGCAGCGCCCACATTTTATTCTCCAAGTGATGAAAATCTTATTTTTTATATACTTTATACTGTTCTTGTAAATATTCTGTTTTTTAAATCTTTTTTATTTTATTTGTTAATCAAATTTTGCATGGCTATAGAATTTGATGTGTTTAACTTAAAATAACAAAAGATCGTAAAACCTTCCAAAAAGCGTGCTGCAGACTTTTAATATAGTTCACATTTCAGATAATATTCAAATAATCACAAATGCCATACATTTGGTAATATTCAACGATGAAAGTTGAGCCACGGCTCGTAGGAAGGGAAATCTAAAGGTGAACAAAAGTCTTCGTCACATGTCATTATTAACGTATCAAAACGATTCCTAGCGTTTAAATCTCAACTGGAATCTTAAACTTCTACTGTACATTTACCTTCTTGACCAGCGTTTTAGTTGATTTACTCGGTGATAAAGTCTCTCTGGAAGGATATCAGTCCCTGCAACGTGTTGGATGAAAGTGATTTCTTTCCAGATCTGTTTTCGTCCGTGTTTACAAATATTGCCTTTCTTGTCGTGTTGGCCGCGATTAGTCCCTAAAACTCCCTCTCCGGTGCTTTTGGTGTGATAAAGATAAACAGATCTAAGCGGATGTTGGTCGGCCGAACTGGAAACCTTATCGTACAGTTTGATAAACTAGCCAAACAGACGCAAACATTTTCTTAGAGAATAATTTAGCATCTAACATGTTACTACAATATTGATATAAATTATAGAAAACAATTAAATTATAAAATTTAACTTTGATTTAGAAGTAAGAAAACTCATTTTAAGCAATGGTGCAACTGCTTAGAATGTCAATGTGAATTTCACATAATTTATGGGGAAGATTAATTTTTAAGGCGATTTAGTATATCTAAAACTATAATTTACTTTGCTAGAATTAAGTCAACATTAATTAATCGCCGCAAACCATAGTAGATAAATCTCTCGAGGTCGGTAGCAATTATTTTATCGCTTTAGACCCGATATTATTTACGCTACCACAAAGGAGTGAAAACAAAAAATTGAAAAAGCTGCCGCCTGGTTGAAAAGCGCATGAAGTCATCGGAGATCTAAGAGGAAGGCGAATATTGCATAGCGCCCCGGAACTAGACGGAAATATTGAAAATGGCTTACAATATTCATGAAAAAATGGGAATAATTTAGTAGATTGGTGTTGCTGGCGGCCATATTACCGGTTTAGACACCAGTTCCTGATTTTTAAGCTGAATAATTCGAAAAAAATTAGGAAAAATTACGCAATTATTTGCGGAATTTTGTTAAATATTAGTCATCATGTTGCATTGTAAGGCTCGAGGTCTATTTTTCCAATTCAAAAATTTAATACATATCCAAGAGCAATTATATCATCGAGTTTCGATCCTCGAGTCCATCGTGTAAAACTCAATTTTCGATTTTAATTGAAATCGATTTTTCTATCACTAGGTCGGAGCGAACTCCACCCCCACAGCATAACCATAAAAACCATCGGTTTATGTCACTGAATGAGGGATTGACTGCCAGAGGTACGAGAAAGGTTTGCGAGCAGACACGTTCACCAATGAAGGGTACAGGGGACGTCGTTTTTCATTCTCCAACGGGTACATGCGAACTGGCCCCATCGCATAGCGACCTTCACGTTCAGTTTGAATCCAGGTCAGAACACGGCTACGACTGACGATAGCCAGGAGAACTGGTGGAGACGTTCAACAATGGCAAGGATACTTAGGATTGGGAACAGCGCGTGAAGGGAAAGGATTCTAGCACTAAATGAGACCATAGAAACAATTAGGGCAAAGCTATGAGCGCATTTGCAGCCAATTACAATTCTATTATGAGATGGTTGTCTATCGGTGAATGCAGAGAACGTAGCCCTAAACCGATTTCAAAACAGATTAGGTTGGACGTAGTGTTGAGAATTTTAAAAGGAAGCCAGCTTATTCATGACTTAGCGACAAGTGTCTTAACTCAGCTTAGCATGACCATCAACACAGGAAAACTGACATTTAACTTAATTATAGCATAAGTAAGGTCATTCATAAATAGCTCAAGTAATAAATTGAAGCATTATTTTTAAAAATAAATAAAAATTAAAAATATGAAACAAGAGAGTTTTGTACCAAAATTATAAGAGTCGCATATTTTCATAAAGAAATATAACTTGAAAGGTCATTATAAATATAATATATTTTACTGTAAATTTGTTTCATAGTCATATGACATAGAACTCGTCAATAATGTTTATAAAATATCAGCATAAACTTCAAAATGCAATATAAAATAATACAAAATACATTCAATGCAACACATGCAATAACAACACACAAAGTTTGCAAATAAAGGCGGAAGACCTTTATACAATAGCATACAAAGTTTGCAAAAAAATATATCATCAAATCCAATCAATCAAAGATTTCAAGAGAGATGAACGTTCTTGGCTATACTTGGTGGAATATAATACTTATTGGTTTGGGTTATCATTAGGAAAGTTGCGCTGAGTTCAGCTGTTGGTTCAAGTTCAATACTGGCGTCTATTTATCTATGCTCAAAATCAATATGAACCTAAGCCTTCACGTCACATCAATGCACCACGAATATTCATAAGAAAATTAAGCAAGCCCATAAAAAAATAACAAAGAAGTCATCGAGAGCTTAAATTATACTAGGAATTGGAGGCGCATAACTTAATATTGGTATTAAATTTAAAATAAATCCAAGGTAAAGTTAGTACGGTAAGCAAAATTTACATCTGTCTCAAAAATAGTAAGAGTATTTTAGTAAAAATGAAAACGAAGACTGGGGGTTTAACCCTAGTGTTTTCGCTTTTGCACATCTTAGACACTGACTTAACTTAAATCGACATAAGGTTCTAAGAGATTTTAAACTTATATCCCACCATTTACTTAAAAAAGCCAAATACACGAGTTACACACAGGACACCTGGTACAAGTTTGGTATAGGTACCATCATTTCACATGTGATGAATGGTTTTTAAAAGGAGTTGATGAATGAATCAAATGTGTAAATACTTTTAGGCCTCCAGATTCAACCGGAACTTAACAGAAACGGTCCACACTACACATACTTGCACAAAAAAAGTATAAGGAAAAGATGCACAACTATTAACCCCCAAGAATCTCAGAGGATCAAATAAAAAAGGAAATCAACATCTTTAAAAATTTGATAAAAAATCAAAGAATGAATTCATTCGACTTGTCACGAAGTTTTGGCGTAGGACGTATAATAGTGAAAAATACCACTGTGATTTTCAGAGGCTATCAATTTAATTAAACCAAAATATTTGAGTTTGATAATTTTTCGGTTATAAAATTTAAAAATCACTCATTTTGCTGATGGTTTTAAATGCTGAACCACCACGTACACTGAAATTGATGAATACATTTTGGCTGTATATGATCAAGAACATCTAAATCAGTCGGTAAAATTATATTCCCCGGAGAAGTTAGCAATCTATTCATTTGTTATGAATCCCAACAAATTAAGCCTTAAATCATTACAAAACCGGAGAAGAGGAAGATTTCAAAAACAGAGAACGTTGCCGCAAATTATGGTCAATGCCTACGCACAGAGCTGGGAAAAATACAGGCCGAGGAGTATTTGAAATACAAATTATCGCTCCAACTTTATTTGAAATGCAAAATACACAATGCCTTTGACTTTGGTATTTGAAAAAGAAACTACAAAATTGTATTTTAAATACCTTTTGAAATGCAAAATACATTCATATGGAAACTAAGAAATCTTAAAAAATATATATATATATATATAACCTGCCTTGGCACGTTATGGATAGTTGCAAACATGTAGAAAACGATTCTAACAAAAACATCTCTGAAGCATAATGTTACAGAAATGTTATCAGAGATACTTCAAAAGTATTTTACAAATGTAATTTTACTTTAGAATGGAATAAATACCAAAAATCTGTAATTTGAAATAAAAAATACATTCTGGTCGTGTATTTTAAATACCAAATACATATTACAAATGCATTTCTGACACAAATTTTTCAATACTCGTATTTGAAATCCTGCCCAGCCCTGCCCACGAGGCATATGCACCAATGGAGGGCCTCATATAGAGGGAGATGACATGTACACAAGTTTTAGTTCACCCTCAAAATTGGGTCGGACGACCCAATGTGACCCACTTAAGGTGTAGCCGCGGCAAAACAAGGGCCAAGGACACGAGGGAGAAGTAATGACGGAGGTCCTGAGCTTCAAAGAGGCATCATTATATCATCGCGGGTACAGCACCGATTTAAAGTTGGGACGGACGGCAATCCATCATAGATTTCAACGAAATGAGGACCCGTGACCTTTCAGTGGTAACGAAAGTAACGTATTAAAACTGAAGGTTAACCAGGAGATGAATTTTGCCAGCGGTCAAAATCATTATATACACCTCCATAGCATAAAAAGGGAAACGGACATATTTTATGTAATAGACCGCTTTTACTTATATGCACAAAGTTTACAAAACGAACGAAACCTTTACCCTTCAATGAGTTTCTGAAACTGATCCAAACCGTTTTAAAATTTTGGGAAGGGCTTCGGCTGGAGTACATGAGTATTTTCCTGGGATATCAGGAAACATCACTCACCTCGAAATGGAAAAGAAACAAGGACATAAGTATTACTTGTAACGCAGAAATGAAGTTATTTGGATTATAGGTGCAAAGGTAACATGATATAATACATTACTAGAAAAATTTGTATTTCATATTTTCTAGTGATCTGTATCTGTGCACTAACGAATATGGTGAAGTATAGCTTAAAAAAGTATAAATGGCTGCACAATACATTTTCGATTCTTTTGTGGAAATAGTATTATTTGTTGCCCGGATTACAAGTATTTTTTTAAATTAGGTCAGTTTGGCTCGAATTCTAGCGATTCCCCTTCGTATTAGCAATAAGCCGTTTCATTCGGAGTCACTTTATACCGCCATGCTTTAATTTTTTTCAAAAAGAATCACATTCCAAGCTAAATCACAGGCGCTATTTCCCTCACAGCGCATCTTTTATTTTACCAACGCAATTACCGAATAACTTGTGTTTTTATATATCATATATTCAATAGTTTATCAAGAGAAAGGGTTGGTCTGTTGGCTAGATTGCTGGATTCCAACCCGTTAGGCTCGGATACGAATCTCGGTGGTGGCAAAGTTTTACAGAGCTTACCCGATCCAGGCTTCAGTGCACCGTGAAGGGCACATGAACCACACTATTCTGTCCGCCAGATGGGACCTTAAGTCGTGGTCCCCTTCCTTGGTGATGGTTAATTTTTAACATGATTATTATATTTTTACGAAAATTTAATCAAGTTTCCGACAAAAAGACGAACGTATTCCAAAAGTAAACAACATTTTTTTCTGTCCTAAGCCAAGAGTTACCGCAAGAACCTGGGTGAAAATGTGGAATTTCCAATAGTTTTTCCAGAGAGTTTGGCATCAAAAGCCTAAATTTGCCATATTATGTCAAATTGACACATATTCTAGCTGTAAACAAGTTTTTCCTTTGTTTTCATAAACAACGCTACAAGAGACAATAAAAATATTATAATTTTCAACTCCAATGTCTACAGAATGTAGAGAGAAAAGCCTAACTTTTATCCGTGGAGTATAATTAGGAAATTAGATTTTTAAATTTCCATGTAAATGACAAATTTCGTCAACAACCACTTCAATTTACCTCTATTTCTTATTTTCAGGAGGTAGTGCCAAAATGCACGCAAGAAACAACATTCCGGGGATGATGGAGGTCTGCAGCTTCGCCGCACTGGTCTTCCTAACAGCTCTCATCGACGTCTCCTCCGCAAACGACAAGGTGTACCTAAGGTCCCACGATGGCCGCTCCACTGTTGTGTCCTTGAACCTTCGATGGGTCAACGGAGACCGAGGGTCAAAGCCCAGTGACACCGTCTGCGGAACTTTGGAGCTCACTTCTGGGCACTCGAGTGTCAGCGAAGCAGATGAGGACACGGCTCCCTCGACTCAATACGAAGACACATACATCTGCCGAGCGCTCCACCACGACATCTGGCTGCCGGGACATCTTAACGCGTCCTCAACCGTCTGCACGGTCTCCCAGGACGGCAGCGTCTTCGGTTACAGCACGTACCAGGTGCTCCAGAACGAGGGCGGCGCTACGAAATTGTCCTGGGTCTACTGGGACAGAAAAAGCGGGCCTTATTCACTTCATCAGGCCGTCGATGTTGACGGCACGGGGACCTACTATGTAGCAAGGCGTGAAGACAAAACCCCCGAAGAAGAGAAAGCTAACGAGCACACTGGAATAGGAAAGCTGGACTTGAGGGAAAGATCGAACTACGTGGCCGTGGCAGAAACCAGGACTCCACAAGATGGACCGTACAGGCGGAGGGACAGAAGGAGGAACTTCAACGTGGTCCCGGGAGAAGTCGAACGAATCTACGTTTCTGGGAAAGTGCTAGTCGCTGTCGACCCTAAAAGCTACGAGATGTCCATAGTTGAGGTGGGAAGGGAGCCCAGAGAGGTTCAGAGCCAGCAGGTGATGCTGGCGACAGGGAAGCTCGTCAATAATAGGTCGAGTTCGGAAGAGGATGAGGTAAACTGTGTCCTCTCCTACGAATCAAAATATACGGTCAACTGGGAACAAGCGAGGGGCATAGTAAATGGACTCCCGGTAAACGTGCTCGACCTGGGCGAAGATATGCAACAAACGATGCAAGGTAGGGAAACTACCGACCAACTCATGTGGGGACAGCCAATGTCCTGGGAGCTGCAGGAGGAAAAGAGGGTGAAGGAAAGGCTTCCGTCGGGGACTGCCGCCAATGTAACCCTGGTCGCAAGCAAAATAATGACGGAAACTGAGTGCCTTGCGCAAGTGACCATTTACTACGGGGACGGCACCAATACCTCGCGAAAAATGAACGTCATGCGAAAGATGGAGAAGCCGGACCATTTCCACGTCGAAGTTGGACCGGCGTATTTCCTCGGTAACGGCACCTTGGTCAAAGAATCTCACCCGGACGAGACGACTACAACCGTTCCACCAACAACCCCATCGGTGCCGAAAGGGCATCCAAACACGACTGATGGAACATCTTGCCACCACGAGGTTACCGGCACTGGAAACATATCTCTGCACAATTTCAACGATAAAGGATGCAAAAACTCCACAAATCCTCACGGGTCTTCTCAGTCACACGATCATAAGAGTACGAGCACTTACACCGTTCCTACCTCCACTGAAAGGGCGGGAAAGAAATTTGAATACGAAACGGTGACTGATGCACACGTGCATAAAAAAGAGGCTTCCTCTGCATCTCAAGCTAGGAGTCAGTTTTTGGTTGGAATTCCATCCGCAATGTATGGCATTGTTGCCTCGTGTATCATAAAAAGGATGCTCCGTACGTAGAAAAATATAAACAATGACAGTAACATATTTATAATTTCCTAGCGAAAAAAATAACAAAGGGAAAGTTACAACCACCGGATCTCAAAAACATCTGACTCCTAGGCTGCTATTTAGATTGAAGCCTCTCAGGTGATCTTCATTCATAATAACGGCCACGTACTTTAATAACGACTCGCGAACACCGAAAGATAACCGTTGGAAGGTTAAGGTTAGAAAAATATACCTTTTCTTCATTAAGATGATTCAATCTACGCCCACCTCAAGGATGTAACGATAAATCAGAGTAAGGTATCACCAAAAAGGGGAATATTATAGAAGGGACAGACAAATTTACAATCCACACCACCAATCCAAGAAATTGTCAAAGTCTCCTCTGAGAAAAAATACATTTTTATGGGTAGAGGGCTCGCACAAAATAAAAAAATGTAAATTCTATTTAATAAATAAACTCTTTACCATCACGAATTTAATGAATTCTTGAAATAGCAAAGACACCTACCATTTTCAAAACACCTGATATAGCAATAAATGCAACAAGTTAAATGAAAATAGCTCTAGGCTATTAGTTCTGTAATTCATTCACTCATTTCTATACGGCCAAAGAGTGTCTTTACAGGGATGTATAAAAGATACTTCGATCTAAGCCATTGGCGTTTAAAAAAAACACAGTGGGAATCTTATTTCTCTGGCTAGCCAGAGATTTCGAATGAAGACCTAATCCACATAAAGGTAAGATTTTATGAAGGTAAGTTCAGGAGAGGATGTCGAATTAAAGGTGAAAAACGAAGGTCGGAAGCCTTGCACTAATCCCAACATCGAAGAAGGATCGATGAGATAAGAAAAAGGTGAGTTAGTTTGCAAAATAATATAAGATTTAATTATATTTTAATGAAAAGCTATCCATGTGATGACCCCAGAGCACTTGTGACGGTGTCACATTGTGACACATTCATTCTTCTTTTAGTATCGCAGAAATAATGTTACAGAATGGTTGTAGCCTTCGAATCTACACATATAAGTTCAAGTGTAACTAAGTGCAGTAACTTCAACTTGAAATGCAAACTTTACTGACAAGATATAAAAAATATGAAGTGTGAGAGACAGAAAAAAGATTTTGATGAGCTCCATAATTCACGCGGAAAATGAAGAGGAAAAATATTCAATTAAATCAATATTGGCGACATTCAATTTAGGCTTAAGTGTCGCGTCTAAGTCAATCACAGTGCACATTCATAATAAAAATACTTGAATGATAAGAGAGTGTGAGGTAAACGGAACCGGGTGAGGTGAGTTTGACTCAAGACACAAAAATCTGAGTACTACTAGCTGGCAAAACAAGAAAAACAAAATTTGTTAAAGGCAATCAGATTAGGCCTACCGCAATTTACAAGCTCTACTTTCAAGTGTTGCGCATAATCTCCGGTTGGATGTGGTGCAATTTAAAAATAAAATAATTCACATTTTTTTATTTTAAAATAAAATTTTAAGGTTGATAAATTGTTGTACAGTAAAATAAAATAAGAAAATAAGTTGTAATTAAATAAAATTTTTAGGTTGTCATAACGCACCAGGAAAGGTCCTAACGTTTCTTTCCTGGTGCGTTATGACAACCTAAAAATTTAAATGGTATGTTTCAAGTATACATTTAAGAAAATTCTACAAGTAATATGAAATCCGAAGGTGTCAGCGGGTAAAAAAACTCAAAGAAGGTTCATTCATTCACCATGCTGCAGTCCTAAGACATCAAAATAACTCAGCACTTCATTTCCTACATGCTCCAGCTAGTTTTTTTTCAGGTCCCTGTAATATTTATTCCTAGTGTCCTTCCTCATCTGCCTCAAGTACTTTCCTTTTGGTCTCCCTCGAGAGACTCTTTCCTCCATTTTTCCCCTCATTCAATTTATCACGCAATCGCTGTGTCTTAAGGTATTGCCAATCCACCCAATTCTTCTCTTGAGTATAGAACTTCATACCTCCCCGTCACCTCCTAATCTTCAGTGTACTTCCTGATTTTTCACCCATATGCCGTAGGTTATATAATTATCACCGGCAGACAGCGACAGATCTCAAAATTTTTCCAGTTTTTTTTCTGGTTATCTTAGTGGTGAAACACAATAGTCAACTCTAAAATTCATGTAAGGACCCCGGTTTCGTCAGCTCATACAAGTAATGACGTTTTACTAAAATTACCTGTGGAGATTACAATTATGTTCCATGAATAAAATTAACTTTCCATAAAGTGACGCAGGAAACTATTTCTCATATTCTTTTCTGGTAATGTGCGAAAAATCCACGGAGAAAAAATCATTCGCATTGACCAGGATTCGAACCCAAATCCCCCGATTTCCGGTTCAGTACTTTAGCCAGTTAAGCTGCCGAGGCGTCAGAAAAATAGCAAGTAAATTAAGAAGTGTTTATATCAATTTTACTTTTTCTTTCGGGGTAAACTGTAGGACTAGATAGTGTTTAAACATTTTCGTTATTTTACAACAAAACATGCGTTCTAAAAATACGCAAAAGCTTTTTTATTAATCTACATTAATGTTTACTTCTTATTTTGGAAGATGAATGTTGTAGACGCAGTAGTTTCCCCTGTGTTGACCTACAAAGTTCATGAAGTTGACAAAACGGTTAATTTTATGGTGCGTGGATTCATTTATTGCGTGTCTTGATTTTTGAATTTTTCCTAATACAAAAAATAAACCAGAATTGAGAATAAAATTTCCTTTAAAATGACACATTATTCATTATTATGGCATTCACTGAAGTCTAGATATAAATTTGTAAAATACAGCGGCACATCATTTTGACGCCGACAGTAGTAGTGAAGTAAGAATTAGATGCAAAATTTTTCTCAACGCTTCGGGAGATTATTACACCTTCATCAGGAATATTTTGCAAGAATATGATTTTTTTATACACAAATTTTCGTAACTTTCATCAGGAATTTTTTGCAATGAATATAATTCCTTTACTAACAAAACGGTGTACAAACTTATCATATTCATTGCAAGAAAAGCAAAGATGAAAGTAAAAAAATATACCAAAACGTCGGGAAAAAACGTTCGTTTAATTTTTAAAGGTCTTTACTCTAACACAATAATTAGCGTTAAGAATTGAGGTCAAGGAAAAGAAAAAAACTCAATAAAAACATATCAAAACATGAAAAAAGTTTGCTTTCGTGATTCTGTAACGCGGAGAAGTGACTGACCGCAAGAGTGAGCGAAATTGAGCTGAAGTCATGAGCTAGCAGCTGTTCACGATTGGCCGAGGAAAGAGGTCGGATTGCCCAAAGTTCACGCGAACTCCAAAACCATTGATCACTTAGAAGAAGAGGGATTGGGGAAAGCTGGGGAGGAAATGGAAACAAAGGAGATGAGACCCGGCGAAGAACGGGCGACATTCCACGCGTCCTGTGTCGCATTCTTGTCTCCAGATGAGTTGATGGAAACGATGCGACCGCAGCTGCACCGTATTGTTCATTAGAGCATTCAAAAGAAGATGGCTTACTAGGATTTGTGGCGGTGACTACTGTGGCGGTGAAAAAACGTTCGCTGACAGAGAAAAGGATAGCTTGATGGCAGTGCTCTTGGTCATGGAGAAGGTTATTTTATAACGCTTTTATAACCTCGCTTTGATGTTTGTCATCTGGCCCGGGTCAAATCTTGCAACTCAATATTAAACCACATCCCGATTACCTAACAAGCTGAAAATTTCAGGATAACTCATAACCAGATGGCATAACAATATTATTACACTTTTGTTGTTATTTTAACTTCATAGTTGATTATTGATTATAAAATTTCATACAAAAATGTGTAAATTTTCGCAAGAGATTCTAAATGGCAATACTTACTAACCAATAGGCTGAAGAAATTAAAACAAGAATAATGACATAGGTAGTGTTTCCACAAACAAAGTTAGCGTTGTGTGTCACAACGTAGCATTGGATATAAAAATTTTACTTAGGTTATGCGAGAGAATACCTTTTTTTTTGCTTTTATCGCGTAAATGGTATAATCATTTTTTTGCTATGGGAGGTACTTGGACTTAAAATAGGATACAATAAAAATCCTTAGTATGGATATTAGGAAAGAAAATAGGAGTCATCGAAGCAGCAATACCACTAGCTACACTATATCAAAGTATTGGTACATGCATTTTCAAAAACTTCGTTACAGTTCACTTAAAACTAAATCTTATTAAATCGTTCATAATTATTGATTGCATAATTTACAGCATTTATTTATAAACTGTTCACTTTTATAAAACCGAATGTCACAAATTTATCGATTATCAATTTAAAATGTCAAAAGGATGCAAACATGAGTAAAATGACAATAACTCAAAAATGTCATTTAATATTCAGTTCTAGTTTAATGTTCTAGAAAATCGCTTCCCTAAAACTGACAAGCTTGTACTATTTTTTGTAATGTAGGTAATAACCGATTGTTTGCAGACTGACCACAACTAGAACGAGAAAATTAACCTTTGGAATGCAGTTGAAATTTTCTCCAGGTAACTCTTTACAACATGAGTTTTGAAACGGGTAAATTTCCAGTGAATAGCACAGATACCTTTCAGTGTTTTCTTAACTGAAAAACCAAATAAATTACTTCAATAAAAAGATTTAATTTCATTAAGAGAGCTATTTCACTCGGATGTTTCCAAATTGACCCACAAGCATTTAATTATACGATCAATCAAAGCTCCATCAGAGAATAACAGCGTTGTCAAACAATCACTGGCCTTAACCAACTTAGTAAACACTAAAGCACAGAACAATCATTCAGTTCAAAATTATTTACAGCCCACCTTGCAACGACAGCCTCATTAATCACTTATCTCGTATCCTTGAACTCATTAATCAGAAAGAGAGCGCACATCTTCGCGAGCATAATCAATTGTTTCCCTGGCTACTCTGCGGCTAGCTCACTAATAACCGATAGCTATTTAGGCCTTGATAATAGGTTACCATACATGGAAAACTGTTCACTCACTCGCCCTAAAAATAAAGGGAAAAACGATCCAGACAGATCACTTTCAGTAATGCACGCCGTTAATTCTCCACCACATTTATGGAGACAAAACCTAGGCTTCAAGCTTTTCAGGTCATTTTTCAGGTTTCAAAAAAATTGAATACTATAAGCACTTAGTTCATGAACATGTTTAGTTTACACCTATGGAAACTGGAAATTGTAAACAGTTAAATACTAGCGTATGGCTTTTACACCAGCAGTTTCAGCATGAAATAAATAGTTACCTTAGGATACATCCCCACGTATATCTGTCATAAAACATATACAGCATTTGAGGAACACAATGGCTGATACCAGTGGCTTACTCGTGGTAAAAACTGTCATCTAAGCAATCATCTACCAAAACAATGCTGACGTCTACACCTTTAATTCTTATTCAGCACCTGGTGGTACAACCAGGTGCTGAATAAGAATTCTTAAAAAAAATCAGGACAACGGTAATTGAATTAAATCATTTTAGGAAATTAGACTTCGAGAGGAAAGTTTTCACTAAAAAGGGAATGAATGTTCCACTTTAAAGATGGCCATGAGTGATATTAGGGCCCTAAATTTGAATTATTCATAATGGCTATTGCACCGAAAACGGCAGGCTTGTAACTAATCGATAATTTGACTCCCTTACCGAGAAAAAAATGAATTGCAAAATATCATCATCGTTCCATATAATGAAGGCGTAGGAAAATTCGATTTGGTTTCTCCGATTAACTCCATTCCAAAGGAATAAGGAAGAGAAGATTTGAAAATATATTATGGCAAAACATTATGCAGAGCTTGAGATCTATTGATATTTTCGGAGATATGAAGGAATCGTTTGAAACCATTTGCGTTGATCGAAACCTCGATTTCACTCCTTTTGAAGGGTGACGAGGGCCCAAAAAATACTCCGTGCACAGCGTATTCACCAAATCATGACACACCGGGAAAAAAGAGACTTTAAAAAGGCCATACCATAAATACAATAGAACTTTTATAACCTCTTCCGAGTATCTCATTGATGAATGAAATTTGATGACATAAAGAAAAGATTTTTTTTATTAAAGAAGTTTCCTATTATGTATTTTCACTGCAGTGTAAGACACAATTACCAAGGAATTTAATACACGTTTTCTACATACTCACGTTTAATAAACAAATCGAACACGTGTATATATATATATATATACAATGTATTGGAAAATCCGAAATGCACGTGGCACGTAATATAAATAGTTTAAGTTAATGTCGATACACACAGAGACACAAAAAAGAAACACTCACATTGAATAAATAAACTTGAAGCTATCGAAGCACTTCAGAAAAATTATTAAGTTCCTTATGGTAGACCTGAGCGCCTATGATATCCCCATGGCGCATTGGCTAATTTCAATTTATACATGCTTCAGTCTCGGTCATGTACTTACCTGCATCAATTCTTATGAAAGTAATGTAAGTAATGCCTGATTAAATACCACGGTCACTCAGTGGGCCCTGACGCTTTTGAAGCCTTCAAGAACGACATTATAAAAGTTTATACCCCTTGGGTTAGAGATATTGAAGTGGATTACGACAATTGTCCAAAATCAAATTAAGTACTTTTTTAGTTTTTTCTGTAAAATTTCTCATTAATTATTAATTTTTGCTGTAATAACAAAAAAATTGATAAAATTTTTGATTTGTTGATAAAAATTTAGTGACCTTAACGCGCGGGGAAAATAGTTCTAGAAACCGCCGCCAATCCGCCAATTGGCGAACAAGGGGCTCCAACTCCGGTCGCGCCGAAAACAGCAATGAAGCAAACTGTTCAGGCCAATACCGATTGTGCTTATACTCCAACACTTTTTACACAAAAATGCAAATAAGTTATTTATTCAATTGGTCACCTCCAACTTTTGTCAAAGAAATTTACATTTGCTCAACATTTTCATGACACCAAACGTATGGAAGAAATAAGCTGCTTGTAGTTTTTACGTTAAATCACGTGGAAAATGGCATAAAAAATTTACAACGTACCACATTCAGACTGCAAAAATTACTAAAACATTTTAACCTAAACGATTATCGAATATGGACCAAATTCGACATCACTATAATAGACAAATGTGTGCACAAAATAAAATAAAAATTAATTTATACCATCATAATTATCATCTGATGTAATTTGTTTACCGATAATCACTCATGAAGAATCGGTTGACAGGTCAAAACTCAAATCTATGGCACTGAAGAATCGTCGAAAAATCAGCATATTGTCTTATCTCTGGCGAACACTCCTATCCCTTGTGTTCACGGGGCTCCTTTCCCTCCGATGTCTTTGAAGTCTTTGGCTCTTCCTCCTATCTGACGTCCTTGAGGAACTCTTTCTAGTACTTCTAGAGATCACCGAAAACGTAAGTCGTTGGCTTTTGCGCCTCCTACGATCACCTCTGCTACTGGTATCATCTGTTCTCCTACTTTCCCTCCTTCGGCCACGTCGTAAGCACGATTTACCCTGTTCAGAGTTATCCCTGAAGCGAGAACGAGTCTTACAGGGTTTACCTTGTCTCTTGATTCCAGTGGAAAGCCTCACAATTCCAGAACCGTGTCGGACATACACCGGCTCTCCGTCCAGACTTCTGTTCCAATTTCCGATGCTGGGCACTTCCGATATTTTGTACTTCCTCCCACCCGCGTAGGCTACGATGCCTTCTTCAATGGCCTGCTCGATGGCCAGTCGCACGTCCTTGTACCCGATGGTCAATCCGTGCTTCTTCTGGATGAACACCATGATTTCTTCTGGCTTGGACCCGTCCCTGTCGCGCATCAAAGCGATCGCGTCTATGACGCAGTTCATAATGCAGCGTCGAGGGCACAGCCGGCCCAGGCTGGTTTCGTTCGCGGACGGCATCTTGAAGGTGGTGGAATACCGTCATCTACACTCCACCGTCATGCAGATATTTTTGAGATTATTTGGATTGGCCAAATGAATACATTTGCCCGGTCGAAGCCATAGATTAGACGTGTAAACAATCTATCATGGCAACGGAGAACATTGTTATTGATATTAAATGAAGTGATCATAATTGAAAAGACGTGGATATTTACATTATTCACAAGAGGAAACTTGAATTACTTAAAATACAAAGAGTAAGGTTCTACATCACCAGGGTAAGTCAATATTTAATATTTTAATCTTATTCGCATTTTCTGTTATTACTGCAACTATCGTATCATCTCCATAATGATTACAAATCCTCAAAAATGTCACTATTTTAAATGGTGTACTATTTTTATTTAAACTAATGGAAATTCAAAACATATTTGAAACTGTTTCAACTATAAACAAAAGAAACAGTTGATTAATTAAGTTTGTACCACTCAATTTCCCCTATGAAAAATTGGAATAAAGCGCTCAGATAAATTTAGAAGCATGACCAATTTCTGAAGAAATCTATTCAATTCTGGAAACTTAATACTTAATGTCGCTGAATAAGCTTTTCCTAAAGAGACAATATCACAGTCTTTGAGGCTATGAATAAAACTGACAACTGACCTAAAATGAGTCTTTCTCCGAGTAAAGATAACGTGAAAAGAAAGCGTTCAAATTCCCGTTAGACCATGAAGGTGATATCACTGAGGGAAAAGTCATAATATGTTCTGAGAATGATTCGAAGAGAAGCCGCGTTTATTATTTTTGTAGGCTATAAATATTCGTATGCATAGCTATACAGACAGTTTCGGCCCTAATTCGCCCATTAAATCTTCATCAATCTTCTTTCTCCATCGACCTCTGCATTAAATCGGCTCTTGATTCACTACCTCTGCCATATTTCTACAATATACCAAATATTACACAACTATTGTACAACTCCAATGTAAGTCTGTCAATTAATATTCAATAACGCAGCCACCGATGTTAAATTCTTGAATGTATGACATGTTTTTTCTTAATTAAGTACCTGAGAATACACCAAAATCAAAAACCGTTTGTAAGACATGTAGTTCGGGGAAGCTTATTTTTACCTACCATGATTCTATTTCAAAAAGAATGCATTTAGTGCTTGAATTCCAAAGTACTTGGCTATGACTTCTCATTTTGTTATCTTCTTCGACAGGACTTAATATATACCATCATGGGGTAAATTGTAAACCATATGCACCTGAATGATTAGAACAAGTGAAAATATGATGAGTGCCATGGAATTAAATTTTGATGAATGAAATGAGCCTGCATGATTTTCCAAAACCAAGATCGTGTTTTCTTCAATAAGGATTGGAATGACAACAATTTGTTTGGCACTCATAATAACGAAGGATTTATAACGAGTAAGGCTAAGTTGAGTGTGAGTTATAAGCTGAAGATTATGACACACTTTATTAATGACAACAGACTTGTTAAGTACCTAACGCTTTAATGACGAATAACATAAAAACAAAATGTGTAATTTAAATGCTTAATTTTTTATCCAGCCAAGGGTTCACTTCGAATGCTGCGTAGCTGCTTATCTTGCCACGGCAAAACTTAGATAGCAATACAGGGTGAGCCTAAAGTCTTACCATGATTATAAAAATTTACTACAGAATAACTGTTTGATATAATAACTTTTTCTGGGGCCATTGTTCCATTACCATCATCTTTTTTAAATTACTTTTCACGAAATAAAGTACCTATGGAAAGAAACATTCTAAATTTCGATGAAAATTCTTTGATAAAAAATTTCTTTGGGCATTAATACATCAACGACTGAAAGTTCTTACGCTTAAGGCTTCATTGAGAGTCTTGCAGCGTAATGACACATCATTTTCACGCCTAGTTTCTTCCAAGAGAAATCGAAGTACCTTATCACAATCACTTCCCAAGATTCTCACACTTAAAAGTCCAACCAGTCTATTTATAAACCTTGGTTAGGCACGTTTTCTAAGGGAGAAAGTGGCCGAGAACGTCCGCTCTTCGCGGAAAACCATAAAATAACGACCCCGAGAGAATGTAGAGGAGTAGAAAATAAACTCCACGATCGAATGCCACCGCATTTTTATGCTTAGAAAGAAGAACCGCAAGTGCGAGGAAGCTTTCCACTTAAATGGCAAAGGGAAACAATGAGGGTCACTCCATAAAAGGAAAGGCTAAACCGACCGAGTTGGAGGCGGTCGTGCCACAGAACACAAGCCAACGATCCAACCGTTTCTGTCACACCGCCCCCATCCGTTCACTGCCAAGTTTTACTCGCAACGATGTGATTTATTGTTTCGCCTGAAGGCCAAATTACGGCAGATTATTATCTCATCGACTAATCAGGGTCATCCTCTGATTGCAATGGTCGCTAGTTAACCCATTTCTAACCCAATGTTGCTCTTAAGTAACATCAAAAATGTGTACGTTTTCAGCTGAATTCATGACAGATTTAACCTACATGTTATTTTGTGTAGCATGTTTAATGGAAAAATACGTAGCTGCCACAATAGTTACGATTTAATAGAACATTTTCACATTTTCAAAACTAGAGGTCCTGAAATTAAATTTCTCCCAGAAGCAGGTCTGGGTTAGGGAGGGATAAATGAGGGATTGATCCTTAACTGCGCAATTCAGAACAAACACTTTTCGGATTGGTAATTCATTAAAAATGTATTTTATTTTTCCAATTTTCCAGTACAAAAAGCAATAATAACGGAGTTCCAAGATTATCAAAGCACAACACAAGCTTACATGCCCTGGAACCTACGACTATCGGCTTGGCAGACGAGGACTTTACCCCACCGCCACCGAGGGCGGAAAAATGAATATGTAGGTACAGGGAATAAGAAAATGCTGCTAGAAAAAAGGGATACAGCGAATAGGGATAATTAAATGCTTGCATTTATTAATGAATAACACATCCAACTCTTCGAGCCTACTTAGGGGTGATTTTAATATAAATAAGGTGATTATGTAAATAATTTCGGCCGTCACTAGTGGAAGTTTATTGCCCTTAAAATATTGATTTTGGACTTTCCACTGTGATTTTGCGAAGCAATCGGTTTCAAAATTTCACACTTATTTTCATGGGCCCTTCCTATATTTGAATTTTTCATGAAAATGGCATTAACTTCGTTTTGCAGGACCTATTGAACGAAAAGAACATAAATCCTAAAATTATGTTTAAAGAAAGTTCATGACTAGATTATATGCCAAAAGCTAGGGCCAACATTGAAAACATCTGAATCAGGAAATTCCCAGAAAGATATCGTTATGAAAACTCAGACAAATCAATAAAAAGTTTTTCAAGACATTATTTAATTCAAACAATTTCAAAATGTATAATTATTCCACTAATAATCGCAATGCTGTAACTATCTGCGCTACAAAAACATTTGAATTAACAAAAATATTATCAGGGTAGTTCCTCCAAAGCGTTCCCACTTCAGAGTAAACTTAAACGACTACCACGTTAATTCCATATTATTAGTCTCCAGCGAGATGCGAATTATATTCAGTTCACGTGAGTCCACTTGAAATGAATTCCTAACTCGCACGTGAAACGTCAAATCGCTGCATTGGTTTTACATAGATCCAGCTATCGTTACGGCCGATGAATACAATTGCTAGCAAAGATCCCATTCGAAGCATTATAGAGATTGTACCTCAGATCAAAACAAAAGAACTATTAGTCTATTACAATGAACCAAATTTTGGAATTTTTTGGAATTACACCTGTAAGACATCAAAACATGTAACTCAGATCTATGATGAGGTACTACTTCACCAATCCAACGCATGCAACGAGGCAAATTATGAGCCATTAGTAAAGCCGTAAGTAAACGCCTATCCTCCCGTTAAAAAATTGGGTATGCCCTCTTATATCATCATCATCAGAGGTCAATAATCCCACGATTGGGTACAAGGGACTGCATAGAGGAGGCCCAATTCCATCGCATAGGAGGCTGATTGTCATTTCGGTTGCATTTTTATCGGCTTTCAACAATGCCCGAGGCGCGGAGATAAGTGAAATGGGATCCACTTTTTTCCAATATTTTGCAGTATGCGTGTAATTGCGAGGAATAGTACTGAAGAGTTATGAATTTGGTAGATCACATCATCATGTATGTAAATATCGGTTGAAATCCCTAATTATTCCTTATTTCCCCGTGACACTCGTAGCAATTTGTCTGTCAGCGTCGCGAGTGACTACTTTTGTAAACCCATTTAAATGCGCGGTGTTTGACAAAACATTTAGAGGCCGACTTGAGGATCCTCCTTTGTAATATC
Source organism: Ischnura elegans (assembly GCF_921293095.1). NCBI lineage: Eukaryota > Metazoa > Arthropoda > Insecta > Odonata > Coenagrionidae > Ischnura > Ischnura elegans. The sequence continues at coordinate 35,627,108 of NC_060254.1, read as the reverse complement.
CGTGATTGGGTTGATGCAGCTCCACAATTAATTCTCCGATAAACTAATCTTTTTAAACTTACGCATTTCTTTTCTTTCAAAACCTTCTTATACTGCTCTATATCTTTTATTCTCCTGCCATTCTTTTGGTTCCCACGGCGGTGTCCTATTCAGACCATCATGTCACAAGATATGACCGATTGGGTAGTTTCACATTCGTCTCAAAAATTTCTTCTCTCATAGCCTTCTCAGGGCTTTCTAATTACTATCATTACTAACTCTCTTGATCAATTTCATCCCCATTATCCTTCCGTAACATTTCAAAATTCTTACTGATTTCTCCGTTGCTGTCATTTTCATCCCTCTCTTGCGTAGAGAAATACTCAGCTACTTTAAATTCTGATTAATTATTTCGTTTCTTCTATGCTTTAAGTTCAATCTGAAAATAAATCTTTCTTTTTGTACTATTCTCTCTTCGCCTGGGATTATTGATATTTCCTGGGATGATTTCACCCTTACTTATTCCAACTCTCGTTATTCTGCCATTCAAATAACACTAAAATTCACTTCTTTTCGCTTTTGTTTCTCTATATCAAGAGTTACAATAGATTGAAAGTAGTTTTATTAGGCAAATTTTTAAGAGAAACAATATAGAGTTCTTCCCTCTTGCTTCATAATACAGGGTGTCCACCCAATCAAAGCAGAAAAATTAATGCGTAAATCCGATTTTTCCAAGGAAAAAAAATTCCAGGTTAATCATACGTGATTACTGCGATGGATTAATGCATAAGAATTTTAAAATACCCAAAATTACTTCAGTACTTTTAAATGAATATATATTTATGTATTTACAAGGACAAGGAATAGGTTAAATATGATTTTATGCTTTCCCGGCGAATAATGTGGGTAAACTTTTCTCGGGATTCCCACCGGGTTAATGTTTTTATGGGACTTAGCAACCAAACATTAAATAAATCAATATTCAGCCCTGATGATTAGTACCGAGACGGAACTTGAAACGTTGGCCGTTATAAAAATATAAACCCGGTGGGAATCCCGAGAAAAGTTTACCCAAGAAATAGGTTAGTTGGCACAAATTTTATGCAAAATTTAAATTCCTTCAACGCAAGCGAAGACGATACTTCGACCTCATATGTAGATGTTGGCATCACCTGGCATCCCATTCTTTGTGTATTTGAATCTTACTTGATTCAAGAGCACATTTCCATTCTGTTGCCTTGCCTGATATTCCACGTTTCGATACGCTGTAAAAATTCTACTAAGCTACTGCACTTAAAATTACGACAAACACATTTTAGGCCAGAAAAAATGGTTGTGGAACTGGCAAAATGTTTTGTGAAATGAATTTGAAATAAAATATTTTGGAATTCCAGGTTAGAGCAAAAATTCACGGAAAATTAATGCATAACTCAAGGGAATAAAAATTCAACCACAATACCCGATTTTCCCGGTCACTCGACACCCTGATGAAGAATTTCATATCGCTAGTTACCGAAAATGAAGAAGTCTACGTTCTCACACCTGGGTGGTATTTCCGAGTCGATCGGGAACCTATCTTACAATCGTCTTCCGGGCGTTTTACACCTACAATCGGAAAGCGCTCCCCTTTTCGTATGACGTCCCAAGTCATTCCAAATGAGAAACGAAAAAAGTCGTAGTTTTCAAAAGACAAGTGAGCAGCGAATGCATAAATCCTTTCACGCACAATTCCCCGTTATCCCGATCGCTGGATATCATGTACTAATATCTTAGTTTTCTAGCGATAAGTACCGGCGAGACAGCTAAGCAGCGTCACCGATTCAAGCGTTTGCCGGCACTAAAGTGGGTCGACAAGGACCACATCTAACTTAAAACAAACCTTGAAATACGGAGGGTGTGTGCGGTGGGAGATTGTGAACCTTCGCTCATTACGAGCACTTACGCTCATTTGCCTAAGATGATGTAAATTGTGGCTCGCAAGATTTACCATTCGCTCAGCGGGAATGGTTGTGGGTGGAAGTGTTAGGATCTGTGTCGCAACGTAACGACTATGACCCCAAAAAAATTACATATAGACTTTGTACATATATATATACATACACACGCTATAAGGTTTACGGGCGTTGTGTGAGGTCATACTCCTGTCATATGGGCTCAGCCGAGCGTGTATAACCGCCTTCCTAATTTAAACCGTTTCGAAAACGACGCCTTCGCAGTTTTTATCTCCTAAATCTTCTCTTTATTTTTTTTCAGAACGTTTTTCTTCCTGAAGGGGTTAGGTTGACACGAGCATATAGCATCACGACCTTCGCCGGACTCGGGAGAGTTAAAGCCCATTTCAAAAAGCGAAAAAAATAACTTTTTTATTTTTTAAGGCCTGACCCACTTGGCGAGTTTTCGGAGATTTAGAAAAAAAAGGGGGAAAGAATACGGGAATAACTTATGGATTTGACATTTCCGAAATTGGTTGGTATGCTATCAGAAGGATCGTGTCAACGATCTTTGAGCCGGAGGAAGGAGGGGAATCAATTTTATACCAATACTTATTCCGATTCTTTGTCCAACTATTGCACTATATTTTCACCAAGCTTCGGTACACAGTGCATAATGACCTCAACATTTGCTGGACTTTTTTCTAGGCCCTCCAACGGATTATTACGGGTTAAAGTTTTTTAGAGACGACGTTTAGACGCTTGACACTCGCATCGTCATCAGGTGAAATGAGATATGTTTACTCTGAATAGCACCTTTAAATCAATCCAGTTGTAAAGCATTACACCCACTGATAGTTATGCCTTTCCGCAAGTAGATTATAATTAACAAACATTGAGACACCCAGAGAACCAAAGTAAATCAGGATGTTAAAGATTATACATGTTTATCTGTGAAGATTAAACCTAATTCCAGTTCCATTCATCTGCATGAAATTGTCGAGGGAGAAGTAGATGGTAAGAGGAGGAAAAGGAAGACCTCGAACGAAATTCATGGAACAGGTAAAGAGGGATGTGAAATGCGTAGTTGTGAAAAGATTATCTGGTAGGAGAATTGTGTGGAGAGATGTATAAAACCAATCGTAGACCTGAGATGATGAACTTTTGAAGTTTGTACTATTTTTTATCAAAACACAACTTAATTTCTGCATACGCCTCGTTTATAAGGTCAAGATATTTTCCAGCAACATTCAAGAGCGCATCGAAATCGCCGAAATAACCACAGCTATCCCACATTCCTTGGCAGCTATAGCAGAAAATTTTGAAACAGGCACAATGCCCGCATCCCGTAGCCGAATCTCTTGCCGGCCAACATCCACTCGAGATATTGGACAGAGACCTTCAGAAACTAGACCAATTGCTACACCCTAGTTTTTCGAGTAGTCTAGGCAACCTAAGCCCTCCATCCAAGCACGTTTATACTCAAAGGGAGACGCCACACGTGAAATCAACCGAACTCTCACTTCTGATTGGAAATAAAGCAAGGCCACATACTCATTGCCTAAGAGTAGGCTCGGCATTATCACGGTTCGAGTGTTTGAGAGGTAAAATGTTAAGGAAATTAATCACTTAAGTGACATGCAGAAAAACACCGAAATAACCATAGCTATTCTCTATTCCAACGCATGCATTCCATAGCCGACTCGGAACCTCTGGTCGGCCTATTTCAATGTTACTTTATTTAATTTTGATACACTTATTTTACGTTATCTTACTTGAAGTATATGGAAAATCCTTTAAATCAGTTGAATAAATGTTAGATCGAAGAAAGATATAGTTGATGCTGTGAAAATTGCGAATTTACGTCCGAATTCATAGAGCGAAAAAGAGCGGATAAGCTTTACAAAATCAGCTTTAGATATTAGTTTAAAAATTGATGAAAGTATAAATTTACATAAACCGATCGAACTGTGTAAAATCTAAATTTTTTTGGAGTAATCCATCTTTAAAACGAACTTGCATATCACGTTGTAAATGACAGCGTATACCTATCAACTAATTTAATATCGAATGTCCATCAGTCTAAATGCCTGTCGACGGAACATGATGGCAACAATTCTTTCTAGCTAAAGAAAATAGTAAATTTTAACATTGAGTAAGGCAGCTTAGGCTCATAAAAACAGACGAGGAAAAACTGCACCACAATCATAGAAGATGTATTAACATTTCTAAAATCATTAGTCAATGAATACATGCTAACGATATTTTACTAATAATTTAATTTTGATACATTTCTTTTATGTATTATTTTCGATATTCGTTCAATAAATTAGGGATGACATAATTCCTCTTACGTTCACCAAACTTATTTTTTATTTGTGGGATTTCAAAAAAGTTCCTTCTGGTATTTTAAGTATTTAATTTGATCCCGCCGCTTTCATTGTCATGGTATTTAAATCATTGCTCCGCGATACCACTCCGTGGAATGTTGACAAGGTGTAATAAAAAATAAACTTTGTTATATTCCACACAGTACTTATTAAAAACTCAGACGGTTTCGACCTTTTCAGGTCATTATAAAGAGGTTCCAGAACCACTTTTAACCTTCTTTTATCCCTTGATAATGACCTAATTAAATAAAGTATAGTAACTGTTTTGCTTACAAAATCGTAAGTACTTTTATTTAATGCATACAAATTTGTCTGTGGAATATCACAAAGTTTACTTTGATTCTGCCACGGTAATTACTAATTTAAGTAAAATATAGTATAGTAATATTTGGGTAAAAAATTGTGAGGACTTTTATACACTGCATTCAAATTTGATGATACATCACCACAATTCATAATTTTTAACACTCTATTACTTACATCATTAACCCTCATGAGTTGGCGTTGATATGTTAATAATGATAATAACATTAGTAATGATAATACACTCTTATAATTAATCTATGTATCTCATTTCCTATGCGAGGAGTACGAACAGTGAGAGCTAAAATGGAATGGGGAGGAAAAGAGAGAGGAAAAAGAAATGAATGCGAGCGAGCGCCAGAGATCGTGTTAAGCGGGAACCACGACATACTCCCGCGACCTCGTAAGTGGATGCACGGACGTATGCACTGGGAGAACATTATATGCAAATTCGCGAACACGCGGGGTGGGCTCCGGGGTTGGCTGTGGCCATTGGGACAAGCTGACCCGGCGAGGCCGCCCACATCGTGCCGTATAGTAGCGGCTATCTCTCGCTTCGCAAGTGTTGAAGGGAGGCTGAGTGTGCATCGTGTTCATTAGGTGGCCCTGTACCACTGGCACGGATTCGCCGAAAAAATGGACTGACCCAGTGCATAACAAGAGAGACCCTCATCTTTGAAATGAACAAATATCCGATGCAAACGTATGGAGATAAAAAGAGATGATATGGATCTATGGTACTGCATGAAACAAGAGACTTTGAACGCAGTCACGCGCACGGGTGAAATGCGAAATACACTAAGGATGAGTTGCAGAAAAGTTTCTCGGGTTTTCCACCGGTTTATGTCGTCCATGTCTCCCGACGTTTCGATCCGCGACTTGCTGATCGTCCTCAGGGGATCTTCCGAATGCCCTGAGGATGATACGCCGGGAAAACCTAAGATCATACACAAAGGATGAGATTCGCCATGAAAAAATATTTGACTTATCCCGGCTATTTACATGGATCTATGGTGTTATCAGTTTATGATGTTGTTAGGACTTTTGAGTGTAATTCAGAGTAAGATTAAACAAAGATCACTTAATGTATATAATATATAATAATTGGTCTCTAGCAATCAGTTATTTATGTTCAGCCCACTTAACTCTACTCGAAAGAAAAAACCACCCATGAAAGTGAAACAGCAAATCGCTGCATTGGTTCAGTAAGATTGCAATTGATATTTTGGACAAAATTATGTTGCAATAATCCTACTTAAAGCCTGACATATGCGCATCCTCTGCACTTCGGTTAAAAAACTATAATAAATCAATCATTACCAAATTTGATTATTTTTTTGAAAATAAAACAGAAGGATTTAATACATTTTCTCATTGATTGTTTGAAAGTATAAAATGTGCGTTATTATCCAAAACTTTTAGTTTATGAAGACTAGACACTTGTCAAAATATCCCTGGATCTCAAACATGAATTTCTTACCCCAGTATTCTCACGGAGGTATTTTTGTGCTTGAGATAAAAACGTAAATGGAGACGGGTATTCTTTTCTGTGCTTAATTAAACTTTATCACATTCAATACAGCTAATTATGTTGAATGCATACTTGATTTTCACATGCGTTCCATAAATGATAAATTTTTTAAAATTATCTTTTGAAATTATTGTTCTATACATCTCTCATCATTTTCATTATACATCTTCATACTCTTTTTAGAAGTATTGAAGATTTATATGACTAATATTAAATTAAATCTAAATTTAGTTAACTTTATCTGAAAATGAGATCGAAAATAATAACAACACATTTTATCAGCGGCACGATTTGACCCCAGGAAAAGAAATTTTATATTATTATACAGGTTACAAGTTGGCTATTTACCATGTCGTAACAGTTTATATTTAATTAAAATGTATCAAATAAAAATACATCACCAAAATGAAACTAGATCAGTGAAAATTTAAAGTAGCAATGAAATTAATTTTCCAAGATAAATTTTTGTTCGCCTTCTTGAAAATATCTATATTGCTAGGATAGGGCTGAAACAGTTCCGCAGGGAGTCTATTCCATTCATTAATCGTCTTATGGTATGAGAACTTTTTTACGTTAGTCCTTTGAGGCCGGCATTTCATTATGTATTGGTGATCTTTCCTACCTATATAGCTGCGTTTTTAATCATATTTCGTAATGCCTTTTCCCTCGTTATTGTGCGCAAAGCCTATTTATTTTTCTTCTCCGTCCTAGTGAGTCCCATCCCAGTACTTCCAGCATTTTTTTGACACTTTCGGTCTGTTTATGTTTTCCCATTACATACCTTGCTGCCTTTCTTTGTACCTTCTCAATAGATTCTGTTTGTCCCTTTTCATACGGGTCCCACACTAGTGACGCGTTTTCTAAAATCGGTCGGGTTAGTGTCTCATACGCCTTTTCCTTCGTAGTACGATCGCTTTCCTTTAGATTTCTCATCACCGAACGTAACATTTTAAACGCCTTTTTTGTTAACTGATCCACATTTGAAACCCACCCTAAAAACTTTCATTAAATACACCTCTAGGCATTAACACCGGTCATTTAAAGATGCATTCACATGAATTAAATAGGTAGCACAAAGAACAAATCTTATTCATAAACAGTGGATGCTGATAGCATTACCATCATAATTGCCATAATGCATACAGATTTTTGATCTTCAATGGAAGAGAGGGAAGGAACAGACTTCATGACTCCTATCAAACCCGAACGTCCAATTGCACAATAGGCCCAGAGACAACCTTCTACTGCCGTTATTAGTTTAGAACACACATGTCCTGCCTCGATAGAAAATCAACATTAGTATAGGTACTCGAAAAAGCAATCACTCAGATAATGTCGATTCTCCGACTCTTAAGCCGATCACCTGCTTCCTCATTTTTGGCTCCCTCGACGACGGCCATCTGGTCCTTATCTCTCGCGTTCTGAATGAGGAAATACCACGCCTGTTTGTCTCCTCTCAACGAGCTCCGCGGATGGTGTCTAATTACGCGACAGTGCGAAGATGCGTCAATAGTCCTCTGACCTTAATACCATTTAGCTTCGCACCACTGAGTGAGTAGTGACAATATTTGCGCCACAATTTCTGGAGACAGAAAAAGATGAATGGGTACGGACGGATTTAATGCAGTTTGCGAGAAAATTCCACGGGGTAAAAATTATTAGCCTTGACCGAGATTTTTTTCTCAGTGGAATCTTCGCAAAATGTGTGCAATGCGGGTGACTCCGTGAAGTTTTGACCGTGGCTACTCCCGGTATACTAGAATTGATAAATTTAGTTTGTTTCATTCTGGTGTTGCTCTGATACAAATTGCCATTACAGAGGGGAGAGATCTATCATCGGCCATTTAAGGATAGTATAATTTGGGAAATACATACCAAATTAAATACCGAAAATACCTGAGGGATCTCTTTTGAAATCCCCCAAAAAAATATTACGTTATTAAAACGGCAAAATACATTAAATACTTTAAATTCCCGAGAGAACCTTTTCATATCCCAAAAATAAATATAAAGTTTGGTGAACGTAAGAGGGATTATATCAACCTTAAGCTATTGAACAAATATCGAAAAGAATACGTAAAATAAAGTTATCAAAATTATTTTTTTTATATATCGTTAAAATCTATTCATTGGAAAATGATTTTAGAAATGTTAATATGTCTTCTACGATTGTGGTTCATTTTTTCCTTGTCTGTTTGAAAGAGCCAAAGCTGCCTTATTAAATGTTAAAATTCACAATTTTTTTACTAGAAAGAATTGTTGCTATCATGTTCCGTCGACAGGCATTTACACTGATGGAAATTTGATGTTAAAGTAGTTGATAGGTTTTTGTTATCATTTATTACGTGAATTTCAAGTCCATTTTAAAGAGTGAATACTCTAAAAAAGAATTGACTTTTATAGTTCGAACGTGTTTAGTAAATAAAATCGCAATTACTGCCTGCCGATTGAAAGCGCGTTGCTCTTTTTATGAATTGAATTAATTTTTGCTTTATTTATATTTTGTTCTCTATCTATATACGAGGGTTGCCTAGGAAATTATGCCCCGAAATTTCTTTCAACCACGACAGCAATGGTACGAATGCGATACATGTGCATTATTCATATTATGTGTGCAAGTTCAATTGGTGCCCGCGCAAAATTTCTGGCTCCTACGACAGATAGCGTAGTTGAAGGTTTTAAAATGGTGTCTGCAAGTGATATACGTGGCAAGAAGCGTGCCATCATTGAATTTCTCACTACAGAGAAACAAGGCATAGGGAATATTTAAAATTGTTTGTGCAAAGTTTATGGAGTATCTGCTGTCAATAGGAGTTTAGCTAGCCGCTGGGCTCAGAGGACGAGGGCATCGGAAGGCGGTTCGGCGGTGCTCCAATATTTGTAGCGGTCTGGGACCATAAAAATAATTGGAACCAAGTGGGCAAACACACCCTTTTTCGCGCTGGAGGAAGGCCATAAAATGAGAGGGAGATTATGTGGAAAAATAGGGCGTGTAGTTGAAACATCATTCTTTCGTGTGGGTGATTTACACTTTGGGCAATGAATACATGTCTAAGAAAAAAAATATGGTGCATTAATTTCCGGGCAACCCTCGTATTTGCCAGAATCAGTATCATTTCAATGGCACAGTCTGACAAATAACAAAGTTGGACTACCTCAAACCTTCCTTCGGTTCGACAGGTGAGGACATCAACTCGCCGCCATCGAAGCCGGCAAAAAGTTCACAGTTGGTAGGATTCGAACCTACGCTCTCAGAGGGAATCTGACTTCTAGTCAGACGTCTTAACCACTCGGCCACGACTACATTTGTACTAACTAATGATATTCCAAATGCTTTGAAATAGTTTAGTACTAAGTCTGAAAGCTAAAAGTGATTAGATCCCGAAATAATCTATCGTGCCAAATACTCGTCAGAAACAGGAGATTATGAGGGAATTTTGTTTAAACATTAAAAGTTAATTTCTATGACACTTGAATGATGATGTTAGGTAATGGGACAATGGCATTTTACAATAATGGGGATTGATTGAGTCAATGATAAAACCTGAAGGATGCAGAAAAACATCAGAAAAGAGATCATAAGCTTTGTTACAGAAAAATACACATTCAATGATTATCCACGGAAGATTACAACTTCTAAATAAAATCTAAGACAACAATACCAGAAATAATTATCAAGAAGGGGCAAGAATTATCATAATGAGGAATAAACATAGAAACTAGCAAAAAATTCAACAAATCACAGAAGACACACACATGACATAAACACAGGATTTTCTATGCCATGATATTATGTTGAAAATTACAACACATGTTACCAAGGCAAGTCACCGACCTCATCAGCCGTAAGAGAAGTGAACTTTTGAACTCCTTGAAAAGAAAACATGATTCTACTTTCGAGATTCGCTGAAATTGAAATACGTCTAAAAATTAAAAAAAAAAAATTATCACTCTCGGGTTCATTTATCGAGATGAATTACTAGTTTAAAAGAGTAACCTTTTTCGTAAAAAGTTATAGTCCTAATCTGAATAACTTGAAGATTTAAAGGCATTAACGTTATTTTTAACGAGTATTTCTACGAGATAAATTAAAAAAGTCCACTCGTTGAGGGAGAGAGAGACTGATGCGTCCTCTTAAGGCTCAGGAATGTAGAATCCTCTTAAAAGGTCAAAAAAGTAACGAACAGAATGGGTAATAAAATAAATTTTCAGATTAAAATAAATGATAGATTCATGAAATACGTGACATTCGAGCTATATTTGGGGTAAAACCATTAATAAATGAAAGAAAAAACCAACGTAAATGTCTCTGGCTTTGTGACACCTCAATTATCATATCAATTAGGGAAAGGCGCTCCACATTAGACATTAAAATGCAAAGAAAAAGCTTTAAAAATCATCCCATGAGTAGGCATTCATCACTATGGATGCACGAGTGAACGACGCAGTAGTGCTCCCAAAGCTGATGACGTGACCCCTTCCTTGGTGCAGGCTGCGGGTAATCAGTACATAACCTTCCGCAGGGGTCCCTTACGCAACGCAGCGGGAAAAGTAAGAAGAGCGCTCAATTCCAACGGGTTAATGTGGATTTAAAAGGCAAAAAAATTACGGAGCGCGGGCGGAGGAACTTAAAAATATACCGCAGCTACTACTAATGGAAGATTAAGTCACCCATCGGTCGGGAGATGGAAGGGAAGCCTAACCCCGGCGGCCGCCGGCGCCATTCGACCGTTGAAGTGGACTCAAGTGGAGGCAGCCCCGTTTGATTATGCGGGCGACGAGTGGACCACAAGATCGTCCATTGTTACCCCCATCTAAAGTTAACCAACCCCACCTTATCTCTGGAATGGAGAGCTACTCGATATCAAACCTACGCAGATGAGACGGATCCCTTGAGAACACGCATGGCATCTAAGAAAACCGAGGGAGAATGAAGTGTGTATTTAGACTAATATATAAAGCTATATTTAACTATACCCATTCATCATTGATTGATTCACACAGTGATCCAACCCCAACTTATCTCCGGAGTGGAGAGCTGCTCGATATCAAACCTACGCAGATGAGACGGATCCCAAGAGAACACGCATGGCATCTAAACCTACCGAAGGAGAATGAAATGTGTTTTTTGATTTATGTTTTGAAGAGTCGTGATATTTTTTTACTTTCTTCTTTTCTTTTTATACTTAATTTCCATTTTTTAGTACTATATTTTCACTATGTGTTTTATGTGCCTTTTTTGTATGCTTTACTTTTTATTGCACTCCATTAGTTGAGTGAAAGTGTAAAAAAGAGAAAAAAATGCATGCAGCACAGACCAAATTGAAACTTGGAATTTATAATTAATTGTTGATGAGTGAGTCGGAAACCATAATTCGATGTAAAAGCCTCAAAGGGTGTCCAATTCAAAATCTTTGTTTATATATATTTCATTTATTATTTGTATTTTGAGGAATTTAATTATAAACTAATATGTAACTCTCTTTAACTATAACCATTACGCCCATTCATTATTCATTAGTTCAACCCGAAGGTTGGTTTGCCTATGTGAGGATAGGACTCCCCCGGGGCATAGCCACAGGTGTTAATATTTCACACATATATAATATTCATTTCCGTGGGTCACATCACCCTTCAAGGATATTTTTTGGGTTTCCGAAAGCCTCTCCCGAAGTTAGAAGCCGCGGCTCTTAGAAAAGCAGCCAAGCGGATCTCTACCCACTACCCACTAGGGTAGAGAAAGCTGTTCTCACTGGACTACCACGCTACCTAGTTATTGAGTAATTAAAGTTTTAAATAATTAGAGCCCAACGGTTGCTTTCGAACAATCAATTTCTAGTCACCGATAATGAAGTATTAACCTTCAGCAATTATTTTTTGTCAACATTGATCTCTCCATCACCCATCATATTTTTTCTATCGAGAAAATTAGCATAGCTTCACAATATGAAAGCTTTGGCATCCAAAATATTGATTCTATCGGAGATCTGAGTCATCTTTTCTCCCTAGCCATATGGTAAGTAGGTACACTCAATTAATTGTTATCAAGCTTAAAATTAGCTATCAATTATTGATGAAATCGCAATGCATCGAAATGTGGTACTCAACACTAGCCAATTGGATATAAAAACGAAATTGTATCTTTGATGATGCATAACATCACTAGGGGCTTTTAACCAGTTATTTTAAAATATTTTGCGTCACTGCGATAAGAAAACCATTATTCACCAAGAGAACATAGTCACCAAGAATTATAATAATAAACCAACCATTTTCTTTGACTTCCATTTTAACTCTAAAGTCCACCACTGTATTACAGATTTAAGCTATTCCCAGCGTAATACCAAAGCTTGAACTCGCTTTGCTTTATATATGATACTGACGAATCGAAACAGCGATGGAATTCATACCCGTTGCCACCCGCAATATTTACCTAACTTGAGAGAAAGGGGTTCGATTCATGTCAAGTAGGTAAACATTTTTCCCATGGAAATAAATGTAGATGAGTTCTGATTGCTAAAAACATCAAACATACCTAGTTGGATAATATACTAACGACAGAAAGGACGCTAGCTTCAAAATAAAAGGAGGGATTTAGCTAAGGCAGAAATGCCAAATAGAACAAGAGCCCTAGATCGTATGAAAGGTAATGCATATCCCAATCAGAATAATTACCCTTAAATACTTAATGTACGGATAGCAATAAATTTCTCAAGTTATGATATTAGCTACGAGATGAGTAAAGCTACAGCAATTTTTTTGTTTTGAACTTAAAAACACAAAAAAATAAATGGCAACTACATTTCCCATCCAGATCTTTAGGTATGTTTTACAGGGATGTATTATGGACAAGTGTTACAATAAATAGGCCAAAATATTTGTAAATATAGTATTTTTGGAGTTATAAAACATTAACATGCATATAAATGAGTTCCGATATCAATATACTCATCTACGTGGGGAGTAATATATTTAACCTGGGCTAAAACGACGGACTTTCTTTTGATTCTGAAAATTTGAACAAGTAGTAAGTCACTGCAAGACTAGTATTGTGTTGGAATCATTTTTGACTTTGCTGACTCACTTTGAAACTGAAGAGAAAAGCCCATCGCAAAAAAATAACAGCCAATATCTATAATGAGTAAAATACGGTGTGCGGTCCTCCATTCGCCTACCTCGAGAGGAATATTTCTCAGAAATCTCATTGTTTTACGAGCAACAACCGTGGGAGAGTGGGCCATGGCAATAATTCATAAATTTAAAGGTGCCAAATGACAGCAGCATAAATTTTGAGGCATCGGTGAAGCTAATAATTTTTTTTCGCTGAAAACATAAATCATCTCCTAACTATTGTGTGTTATCTTCATTCTTTATGCGACACATTCACACTAGAGAGGGCCATTCCGTTACCTTTACCCCACTCTTCCCTTCGCGAAGTGACCTAAATAAGGTCAAGCGTATAGAAAATACGTCCAAGGACCCCAAGGAATTTACTTCCTAATAAGAACTCAAATCTGGTGATACTATACTTTAGATACTCAGCACCAAAAAAATCATGACGCATGAGTTCCAAATAACACTCAAAAAATGCTGGCAAAAAACAATTTGTAACTCTAAACAGAAACACCCACTATTCGTGATAACGCAGTTCCAAAATAAATTATTTTTTTGAGATAGAAGGAGAAGACTCCGTTAAAAAAAGAAGAGAACCACTATTCAATAAATTAAAACGGATAAGCATTTCAACATTTCTCAACAGTACACAGCTCCGATAATTATAACGGTTAAAATGTTCTTGAATGTCTAAAATAGCGAAAAATAGAAGAGTTGCAAGCGCTGGAAAAAATATTTCTGTAAGAAGATACACGGCATTAATGAATTTGTAAGCTTCAGGGAGACATTGTTTCAAATAAATCACGCATAAAGAGAAAGAAGCAAGTTCTTTTTGTGACACAAGAATTCGATCATAACTTATGACCCTTGTTATTATTACACTATATTATTTTCCACGTAAAAATGTTAAACAAAGTGTATCTTTCCGTACAAATTGTTTCACCAAGTCAACAGGGATCCAGTTGGCTGCGCAGTAACCAAAAACATTGAGACCAGCAACTTCCCTATGAAATAGGGGAATTCTGTTTCCAAACAGATATCAACAAAATTTGTTTTAAAAATTTGAACCTTGTCTTCCTTTGTGAGCATATACTTCAATGGAAATTATATTATCAATCGAAATAAACATCAGAAAAACAAATACTATCGTAGTAGTAAACCAATCAAGCCTATCCCGAGATCTTGGACTTATGCCATTTTCATGTGCAACTACATCTTAATCAGAAGCCGGAAATCGTACACCATGGTATTTGTTCAAGAGCTCAAGAGCTCAATGCTCTGGGTATATACCCCTACAAGCAACAAATGTATAACGCGAATGACAATTTAAGTAGTTATTAAATGAAAACAAAATGAACACGTAATACAAAAGTTACACATAAACACACATTAAATTCAAGCTTAAATATGTATGAAACATTTGAGTAAATGGATGTTTTGATTACAGCTGTAGCATAAAATTAAAATGTATAACGTGCATGACTTTTTTAAAAGATATTATAATAAAGACAAAATGAAAAAAAATATAATGCAAAAATTTACATAGAAGCAGTCGCATAAATTACATGCTCGAAAATTAGCTGTAACATTGAAATAAAAATTGATGGTTTGATTACTGCCGTATCAGGTAACTATAACATTTTACTTGAAGATTCCACAGTTTAAATAAAGGTTCCAAATGGTTGTAGGAGGTGACCGACAGCTAGGGTAATTTGTTCTATGAGTTAGGGATAAAGAGAAGAGAAACCCGGTGTAGGCATCAGCCTGCCTTAAATGAAAGACGCCAAGAAGACCATGACTCAACGTCCCATCCGGCGGACGGTGTGCTGTACTTGAAATGCCCTGCACGAAGCACTTAAGTAGGGATTGGGCAGTCTCTGAAAAATCTCAGTTACCGCCGAAATTCAAACCTTGACCCACGGAGACAGCACTGTAGGCAACACACCAACCCTTTCCCCCGAATCTCGTTCTTTTCGACGGTAGGCTGTGCTTGAAGTGACCTGCACGAAGCATTTAATAAGAGATTGAACAGTCTCTGAAAACCTTGACCCATAGAGTAGGATGCCAGCACAGTGGCAACCACCCTAACCCTTTCCCCCGAAATTCGCTCTTGTTTATATTTGAACCGAATTCTCCTCTCCTTCCCACTTTGTCGGCGCAACCACCGGTTCGGAGAAAAGATGCGGGTCCCCTATATATCTCCCTCGAAGTGCTTTCACTCTCCGCTGATGACAACGAGGACATTGCCCCTCCACCACCAAAAACTAATGCCCCATTTTCCTCTCCCATCGCCCCCGTCCGCTTTGATTTAGGAACCGGTTTCATTTCGTAGGGACTTTAATAGCTACCGTCCTCATAGATACCCCAAATCTCTTTCATTCGCTTTCCTAGCATGCCAATGCATAGCCACATTAATATTTATCACGGTATCATTAAATCTAGATAGGGCAATGTCAATGAGAAGCACCTAACACAGAAGATTTCATTTTCATATTTCATAATTTTCGACTCCCTATCACTTTCGTAATTCATGGCTACAATCGTAATTACACATTTCTGAGTTTTTTTTCAATGATCAACTTATTTAACGGTGGTGGTTTCCAACGATACTTCGTGGACTTTGCTGAACATTTTATTTTTATTAATTTATTTTTTTAGTTAGCAACGGCACAGAATGGAGATAAGCACTCGTTTGGGCAATGGCACTCTACAATTCATAAGCATGGACAATAGGAATATCTGACTAAAAAAGAATTGAAGCGTTCAAGATCTGATGCTGGGGGCGGTGCTGAATATAAAAAGGACAGTAAGGGTGAGAAATTAATAGGAGTACTAAAGAAAAGGGGAAGATAGGAAAGCGCGGAGCACCAAAGACCAAAGAAGGACATGCTTCATAGGCCACGGGATATAACACTTCGACTGCGTGAGAAATATAACTAATAATAAAGATAATAAATATTTGATGATGTATTTACTCGGGCAAGGTTGAGACTGTGAAGTCTCCTCTTCCACCTAACCCCTCGATAGCGTCAATGCAAACATTTAAAAACGGTAGATAAACGTTTACAATACAAAATATATACAATATACACTATTTGTGAAATGTCAAAAAAGATGAAGAAGCATATGTGAAAATTTTGTGTAAAAAAGATTTTTGTTTGTGGGGAAAAACATGAGGATAAGGGTGTAGTATCCTTCAGTGAAAAAACCCACTGTAGGAAAACGCCCACACAAGAAGGGGGCGTGAAAAACCTGCGAAAACCTACTGAGTGAAAGCTAAAGTCATGTTACATGTAAAAATACAGCATATTTAATGAGGTTAAAGGTATAAACAAATATTACACATGAAATTAAGACATAAAATATAACATATGATATGATCAGTGATACACTTGCAATTATAGCGACAATATTAACCAGCTAGTAGTGAAGTGAAAAGTGCTTTGTGTAGCCTCCTCTTAAAATATGCTAATGAAGATGAGCTTCTAGTTGAACGATTAAGATTATTCCATTCCCTACATGCAGTAACGGTGAATGATTTGCTGTAAATGACAGTTCGGTGATGAGGTATAACAAGATTGTGATTCCCTCTTGTGTTTGTCATGTGGACAGTGTCAAGACCTCTGAACTCGCATGATAGGTAAGGAGGTGATTTTGTGTTTAGAATTTGATATAGGAGAGAAAGAGTATGTAGCCGGCATCGAGCGTCGAGTTTCATCCATGACAGTTAATTAATATAATCGATTATATGGCCCGATAATTGTAAGGTAAATGCGAATCTAATGCATCTGTTCATGGAACGTTGAAGCTTAAGACTAAGTTCTTGAGAAAGGTCCTGGTAGGCAATGCCAGAATAGTCAAGTAAAGGTAATATTAAAGTAGATATTAATTGCGCTTTAAGAGATGTAGGGATGAGGTAATATTAATTGTGGTAAAAGTTAAGGAAAGAGTCCTTCGATGGTATTTAAAGGAGGCGACCGATAGCTGAAGCCATTTGGGTCATGATGGAAGGAGAGAGATCCGACGCCGGCATTAGCCTGCTCTTAGAGAAAGGCGCCTAGGGGACCACGGCTTAACGTCCCATCCGGCGGACGGAGTGTTGCGTTTGAAATGTACCCCACACAACATTCAAGCAGGGATCAGGCGGTCTCTGAAAATTCTCTCCTGCCGCTGGGATTTGAACACGAGCCCATGGGGTGAGAAGCCAATACTATAGCCACCACAATAACCCGATCCCTATAGAGTCTTCAGAAGAAGGCGAGGAGATAGGTATTTGAGACCGATAAATAGAGACATAAGCAAGGGAAGCATTAGGGAGCTATAAAAACAAAGGGCTACTGCATAACAGTCTTCAGATTGCAGTACTGTGAATGAAACTGCAGTAATATGAATTCCATTCCTGGTATGAAGTCAACACCAGCCAGAAATGATTGAGGTGTACTACGTGCATCTTAATTGTGCCTGGTAGGGCTATTTATTTATTTTCTTACCCCCGAAAACAGCTCATATTGGCCTTTACATCGGGACTTTTCAACAATTTTTGACAAATACACGTTCACGAACAACCATGCCCTTGATAGGGGTAACCTACGCAATCGGGACTCGAACCCGCGACCTCTTGTTTAGCAGGCGAGCACTTTACCCGCCTCCACCGAGGCCGGGTATTGCAGAAGGGTGTACGTGAAATACCCTATAAAAAAATTCCCCAGGGACATCTAAAAAAAAAGCTTCCACCATTCTCGCGATAGACAAATAGGCGTGGAGCAGCTGAACCGGGGCGGTTTTCTACATATGGCGTGGAAATTGGGTACGTTCCAATTATCAATTTGTGACGCCCAAAGGACGGAGCGTTCTAAAAATGCCACCCAGGTGAAAGAGCACCTCTCACACTCAAATAACACCAGTGGCCCACATCGCACCAAAATCTCTGACGCCGTGGACGGATTTTAAAGAGAAGCTAAAACTTAATAATGGACAGCCATGAAAACAGGTAAAACATTTTACTCGTGACAGTGATGTTTACATTTGGTGTTCATAACTCTATTTCAGGAATCAAAATTCCGATATACCTGGATAGTTATAGGGACATTGAACCTGCTACGGTCCTGTCACGATTAATTAAACATTTCCTCAAAACCGTACCATTTAGTGGGCTAAATTAAGATACAGGGATCTGGAACTGTATATTTATGCGAAAAAATGTCATGATTATCTTATTTAAATTTATGATTACAAGATGATTATAATATATAATGGACTAGCTCTTTATATGCAACGGTGAACAGAGATGAATACCATGGGTCGATTTTATTAATTGATGATATTTAATAAATGCAATATAATATGAAAAAAGTTAATTTAAAACAAGAAGCGGTCGATTTAAATCCTTTTGGAGTTCAAGGTATTATCTAAACCTTTAAATATTATTTGTGATTAAACAAGATAGTAGCAATAGGTACCGGTCTACGGGTACAAATCCAACTGAAATGTTTAGGATACAGGTGAACCCCCTCCAAATAAACCCTCACCTGAAATTCATCCCTTGCAACACAGATCTTCCTCTGAACACTTTCTAAAACTTTTTCTGGCATTGGCCCCACCCTTATATAGCTCATTAAGTGCCTACTTTAATTTTCCCTATCCACTGAATACCCACCTAAAAATTTACAACAGAAATATTGTCGGGCACCGTGGAACCGTAAGGAGTGGAGCATTATTTTAATTTGGAGCCCACCACTTGCTTAGCACCAGCAAATGCGAAAGAGAAAATAAAAATTACTGATAATTATCAAAATTAAATAATGTATTTGCAAAATATATTTTAAATCCTTTGCAGGTTATACAACGTGACTGCTTTCTGGATGTCCGAATTAATAGCCACCATCACATGATCGCGGAATTTAAGGAACAAGCAATTCAATATTCAACAGATGATTTAAAAGCGTGCACCAGAAAAAGGAAAAAAAGCACGCAATCAATTTATATCAATGGATATTTAACACAGGATATTTAGTCCTCTTTAGTGCTCTTTCAAGTTCAAGGCATTCTCATTCCCTTCTGTTGGTCAGCGGCCAAAATTTACAACTTCCATGAGAATTGTGAGTAGGTTGGAGATGCGAAAAGGAGAAAAATAATTTTTGAGGCTGCCTACGCACTGGAACAACTTATCAAGCCCTTTCTCCTTTAAGGATGGTCAAGAAATAACACCAAGCTGTTAACAAGCGACCCACACGCAAAGCGAGCTGAGCGATCAATTGAAATCGAATTACGACCGTTTTATTCAAGCTCTTGTGTCACCGTCAACGGATTAAAGAGTAAATAAAGCTACCGCCGCAAGACCACACTCGTAGCGAGAGGATTTGAAACGATAAGTTAATACTTTATCGAGCAGAACATCCTTTAAATCAGCAAAAGGAAAACGGCCTGATGAGGCGGAGCTTGTTTCTAGTTTTGTTTTGGGAATTACATCATCAAGTCAATAAAAAATCGGATAATAATACAAGCTTTGAGCCGATAAATATTATTGCAACTTTCTAGCCATGGCTGAATACGCATAAAAAATTACAAAAAATGCGTAATTGATTAATAAGTGGTTCTCCACGCGGGTGAAACTTTGTTACATGGGGAAAAACTTCGAAAGGCTCAGAGATTTAAAATGTATTTCAATGCTGTCTTGAGAACTGTATAATATGTATAGTACCGATTTTCGGCATTAAAACTCATGGCGTTAACGTGCAATAATTTAATATTATTGGACATGGATGTTCGCATACCGGCCGAACATCTACAAGCGTCAAGAAGTTTAAAAACGCATAGGTTAAAGACAGAGAAGAAAACTGACAACGGACAGCAGATTGTTGTCATGAGAGTTCACATTACATTTATATATTATGTAACGCAAACTACTCTCAGACGCTAACTATGGATAAATATCAGTATTCAGCAGAAGTCACAGCAGATAAGATGCATATTCACTAATATATCGAAATTTAATGTCGTTCGTCATGAAAGAGGTGAGGTATTCGGAGATCGTTAAAGGCATTCGATAAGGTAGCTTTTATTTTTCGCTGATAACAATGCCCCATTACAGTGAAGATTTCTTGGCTCTCACACCGGGTAAGGTCCTCCATATCTCCTTCCGACGCGTTTGTGAAGAAACAAATGCATTTTAAAGTGCTAGAAATTTGCCTTTCATCCTGAACATTAGCTAGAATGGCGTGCTTCGGGGTATATGTACCATTTGCCGTGGTTGAGAGCGGTTTCAATCTCAGCGTCTTCCGATTGGCCCCCAGTCCTCTCGGATTTTCAGAGGACTTTATCCGGTGTGAGAACCAAGACATCTTCTCTGCCATTGCTCAACGGGAATAAAGGCATAGATTACTGCCTCATTACGCTTCCCCAGTAGGAAGAAATGATATTATGGTCGCACCTACATGAATTTTGAAGCCATGAAATACTACGTTAAACCCCCTTGCGTCATCGTTCTCCATTGATTGAGATTAGTGCGACTGTGGGAATGGATATTCCGGAGGCAAGTTTCAAAATTCTTTGGCAATTGTTCCATTTGTGTCGCCACTACGCCGTAACTTAAGACTGCTTAGTATGGATGGTATGAATAGGAATTAATTCGATTGATAGACGTACTACAAAATTGGCGATCGAAACCATATCGTGTGTCTGAGTCAATATTCTTAGCATGGAAAGTGGTTTTAAAATAGTTTCTTGGCTCCATCCACCAGGAATTTTTTACCTGACATATGTGAAGCCAACTTTTTTCCTTCTACTGCCTCTTCCATACAAAGGAAAGAAGTTATCAGGAAACGGTATCTCAAACTAGCAGATCGACGATGTCTAAGACCATGCGACCTTTCAATTGTCTTTGGACAACAAGACTTACGCGTCGCTTGCTGGAACGTGGTTAAGAACAGATGGTTGAGATAAGAGATGCGATGCCCAAGGATGGAAGACGGGGACGACAAATTTGAGGAAGTCCGTCGACAACGAGATCTCTGAAGGGATTTACCATAGCTATTTTTTTCCATCTCCCTGAGAATCCGTCCTCTGTTAATGCGCGATTCCAGGGGAGGAAAAATTTTGAAGCCCCCTGCAAACGAACCAGTCTGCGGAAGTAACAAGAGCATATATAATTGGAACAGATAGTGGCATCATTTGCCGTGATATAATGACTAATATCTTCTACATTTTATGTTCATGAATAGCTTCAATAATAAGAAAGTGTTTGTCAAAGGATCGGTTGATTCAGAAATGCGAGTAAATTTAAGTCCTGGTAACGTATTTTCTCATCAGAATTGACTTCAAAACTGTTGAAAAGTAATACCGTTTAAATATCCCTTAAATATTGCAGTAGTTGCAATATTACTCGAGAAGTTAATGTTAAGCGAATTTCCCTCCTTACGAGGCTATAGAAACTACGCAAGTCTAAGGAAGATTCAATCAGAGGATTAGATTTTTCTCTAATGAGATAAGGCAACCTTTAATGTTTACATCATGTACTTGTCTATTTTATGTTTATTCATTCATAAGTTTTACTTTAATTCAAGAGTATACTTATCCGTTACTATCCTTCAATAGTTATGTTAATTTATTTTCATCCAGTTCGCCAGGTTTTGTTGGAGATGAGTCCAAAATTTTTTCAGAGTTGAATATTGAATAAATGAGGTTTTGCCATATTTTTTGCATCAAAAAATGATATTTTACGCATCAAAATAGGCGTTTTGGTGGTAAATTATAAGGCACATTCATTAACGATTCTATTTTATATGTTACAGCTTACTTGAAATACCTTTTGCTTCAATTTGATTCATGGAACATGTGCCACGATTTAGTTACATAAAATAAAGTATTAAGGTTGAGAAAGCCTTTTTCACGTTTTCAAAAATATTTTTCATGTGATAAATGTTTTAATACCATTGTTCAGAGCAGTGGAGCGGCGTTTTGGGGGAAAACCCCCCCTCCCCCACCGCGAGAGCTCAGAGAAATTTTTAAGTTTAATCCATTTTACTTAATTGGATTAATATTATTTATCGAAAAGTGTAAGGATGAATGAAATATCCCTCAGAAGCCGTAAAACTCACCATTATCTTAAAAATTTCCAGGGGCGGGCCCTCGCACCGCCTGCTTACCCTGGTAGGTATTCCATACCCCCCAGACCCCTAGTATTAGTTGCATCTAAAACCCACCCCTAGCCTTTATTTCTAGCTTCGTCCCTGATTCAGTGAACTTGACTCACACCGAAGTTTTCTTTAAGACTTCTTGTTGTTCCGAGGGCGGTTTCTTGCGGTTCCAAGCGTACGAGATGAGAGGTTTCCGCTGTGTCAACATTATTTTGCCATTCTTAACCTGCATTTCACAGTCACAACAATTTTCTCCAATTAGCCCAACTTATCGGATGATCATATTATATATTTCATTACTTTTTCTCACTCTTGTAATCTAATATTTTGAAATCTAACGAAATCCAAGCACGACTTTGGCTTATCTTAGATGTATCAGCCTTGATAGGTAGTTTTGGGCGATGATAAATTATTCGTTATGTACCATCCAATTTTTTCCTCAATTTGGAGCAATCTAATTTCGTGGCTATGACAGATCAAATATCCGTACGACTAGACGAATAAATTTCGTAGTGTCAGAGGATTCTTTCATTTTTGAAACATATAATGAAAATCATGTCGTAATTTACGGCGACGTAATTGGAAAGGGAAAAAGCTATTATTCTCAGGTGATTGATTTTCTATGGCCCTGGATTCGTCACGGGATGCCATAATGAAAAACGATTGTCATGACTCAATAGTTATTTTGATCACAAAAGAGAGGGGATTACGCAATAGCGATCATATTTTTGAGTGATTTATAAGCGATGAGTATTTCCATTCAAAACGGTGCAACAATCAGCAATGGCATAATTGGACTTGGAAAAAAATTACTGTTTTCCGTAATAGATGCCGAAAAATCCAAAATTCTCTATTTGAAAAATTCCAAAACGGAACAGAAAATATTTTGATTTAAGCCGAGCCAAGTAGAACAAAGTATTTGTCGGCTTTAAAAAAATTAAATTAACTCTTTATATTGTGTTTAAATTGACTATGTAAAAAAAGCCATTATCAATGCATTTTTTACATAACATTTAGAAATGTACATTTTTTTAATTTATTGTGAAAGCCCTCATTAAGTGGCCATCCTTTCAAATTAGAACTTTTTTCATGAACCAGCAGCATCCTTCGTTGAGGATTTTTACTTTATTTAGGACCTTAGGTTAAAAATCAAGACGTTGCCTATGACACACGATCGGGAATCATTACTCATTAGATCAACGCCTCTAGGTGTTAGGCGTATTTCGTAGAAATGTAATAAAGCCGTTACTCCACCATGGTCCGCTAGGATAATATTTTCTAGTAAAAAAATCTTCCACATCATTATAGCACGCCATTACATCGAAAGGTATCCACCGGAAAGCTCTTATTTTTACACGGCGCGGCGGCAGGAAAAAAACTGGAGGAAATCCAATAAATATTGCCGGGTTCGTAAGAAAAGCCTGAGCCGACTGATGATCGCAGTGATAATTCAAATCGGTCAATTTGAAAAGCCCCATGATTGAACAGAAAATATTTTGATTACGAGTATGCAATTAGAACAAAATACGAGGTTGATTTATAACAAAAAAGTAACCATTCATCATATTTTCTACTTGACTTGGTAAAACGGTTATTAATAATTAATCTTTATTACCTTACTTTTAAAAATGCACATTTTTTTTAATTTATCGTTAGACCCCTCCTATAGTGACCACCCTTTCAAACGATAACTTTTTTAATGAAACAGTAGTAGCCATCTTGAAGGGGTTTTCGAGTACGACCTTATAAATGGCGTCCGTTTTAAACTCAACACGCTCCCTACGATATACGATAGGGAATCATTGGATCAACGCCCCTAATTGTTAGGCGTATGACGTAGAAGTATAGCAAAGCTGTTACTCCACCATGGTCCGCTAGGATGCAGTTTTCTAAAAAAATATCCTTCCACAGCATTACACCACGCTATTTCATCGAAAGGCATCCATACACGAAACCTATACTTTTTACATGGCGCGCCAGTTGGAAAAAAACTGGGGGATATCCAATAAATATTGCCAGTTCCGGTAGAAAAAGACTGCATCGTGCAGACTTGAATGATGGAGTACCTTGGGAGAGGAACAAAAGAATTGCAAGAGTAATATATATCCATGGAAACGGAGAGAAGGATATATATTTATTGGAATGGAGTAGAAATCGTGAGGCACGGTAACATCCATTCTTCTCCTACCTCATCATCGTAAGAGCAAAAGTACACATTTCAACGATCACGGAACAAGCATTGGCGAAAAGAGGTCATTAAAGGGATCCGAGTTAGAGTCACGAAGTCGAGACGGTGGTGTGCAGGGGTCGGAAAAAATCGTGAAAATATGTGCCCAACAAACGGAAATCCAAAAATTCATTCGCGGGAGCAAATCTGGGTGATTCCATCCAACAATCCAGCCATATCGAAAAGGGTGTCCAAACTATGCACAAAAAGGCGGTTTGAGACTATATTAGGTGGTAAAAACTCAATGCAAACGTTCTAATCTGCAATTAAAAAAGGAAACATAACTCACTCAGTGATTCAGCACATTGATGTGGTATGATATACGGAGGAGGCAACCGACATCTAAAGACATTAGAGATGGTTTCGATGAGAAGGGTGGAGAGAAACCCGGCGTCGGCATTAGCCTGCTCTTAACGAAAGGCGTCAAGGGGACCACGGCTTAACGTTCCATCCGACGGACAGCGTGTTGCGCTTGAACTGTCCTCCACATAACATTCAAGCAGGGATCAGGCACACGCTGAAAATTCTCTGCCACCGCCGGGATTTGAAACCAAGCCCACGGGGTGGGAAGCCAACACTCTAGCCACCACAACAATCAGATACCCCAAAATTATGAATATCAATTGAATTTTATAGTATATAAGTAACTGAATGCATTCAAAACAGTTCATTAGATTTACAAGGGCAAATAAAACATGTGCTAACTTTTTGAAACTTGAATTGGTTAACTTTCTATCTTCACACTATTTTCTTTGCTTGACCACGACCAGATTCAACGCATCTACCGTAATTTCCATGGACGCTAATAATCATCAACTAATATGGTATGGTGTTTGGAGGAGGCGACCAACAGCTTAGGTCATTTGTGTCATGAGGGATGGTTATGGGAGAAAGAATGGAAAGAAACCCGGTGTCGGTATTAGCCTGCTCTTAACGAAAGGCTCCAAGATGGCCACGGTTTAACGTCCTATCCGACGGATGGAGTATTGAACTGGAAGTGCCCTCACAAGGGACTGAAGGAAGGATCGAGCAGCCCGTGATAACTCTCTGCCACCACCAGGATTTGAACCCCAGCCCATGGAATGGGAAGCCAAAACTCAAGCCACAATACCAACCTGATCCCCTTTAACACAAAGGTTGGCTCGTTTAGGTGAGGTAGGATTCGTTAAGAAATTCAGGGTAGGGGTTTCCTGGTCCCATCTCGAAAACTTTCGTTGTGCTAATGAAGGAATAACCGCGGACCAGCGAGCAAAGTAGCTTTACGGAGCCATACGCATGTGCACTTACGTGGGAGTTGTCCCCCGATTCTTTGTAGGTTGGATATAGGACAGTTGAGTCACCCGTGATTGAAACAAAGGGCTTATCGTTCAGAAAATAAGCGCTCTATCCGCTAGGCTACTACCTTCTCCGAATGGAAAATAAAAATCCCAACCCTTCCGCGAGATGTGAAATTTAACCAGAGGGAGGAAAAATGTTGAGGTTTTTGATAAGATCAAAATGTTTAAAACGCATAAATTAACATTAGCGAAGTTCGAAAAGGTACCTCTTCCGTGTGAGAAGGAACTAAATAGGCTGGAAGTCGAACTTTGTGGCACAGGAGGCATAAATTGCATAATCACCTGGTTAACTTATAATTTTATAAAACACACTTACTAACGTCTAACGGCGTTGGTTTGGTGATAGAGAAAATCTCAATGAAAAACTATGTTTGAAGCAATACAGCGGAAAATAATATATTCCTTTTTGGGAGCAAATTGAAAACCTATAGAAAAAGCCAAAGAAAAGGAGTGCAGTATTCCTTTGCTTGGAGCATTTATTTTCAATGCTGAGTATTTATTTCCTCAGTCCACTGCATCTGGAGTCACGATGGATAGATATGTATATAAATATAGTATTTGAATACATAATTATGTTTAACGAATAACAACAATAAACGAATAAAAGATAAACAACCTTTGTAAATTTCCACAAGCTTTTTTTTTTTTTTTGGTACGACGCATTTCGACTCTAAAGCCTCATTCTAAGATATTAAATTATATCAGTATTAAAGGTTCGAAAGAGGTGGTACCAATAAAATTCTGTGCAAATTTAAAAAAAAGTAAGTAGTTTTATCTTCATTCAGTTTTACAGGGTTTACACCAAGTGAAAGCCGAATATACCGATTTCACCTATGATTGACCATTTAAGTGCATTATTGAGCAACGCTCTAATATGAAATAAAGCGACAGAAGTCCCAAAACTCCATGAGGACAAATAAAAAACTATCGAGAAATTCGAAGAAAAGAAACAGGTATTACTTCACTCGGAGCATTGATTTTCAACGCCTCGTAATTTATTTCATTAGTCCTCTGCATTTAGAACCGCGATGGATAGATTAAGAAATAAAAGACCAGCGGAGATGGCTATACTTGCGTCCCAATAATAGTGACGCATAAATGCAGTGCGTACCTGGTTAATGTACAATTTTATATGTAACTTACCAACGTTTAATAAACCTGGTTTTCATTAAATGGTTCGCATTAAATTATTGTAAAAAAGTGCAACTACCTTTCATCTCAATGTGTTGAACTTCCACTACATCAGGCCTGAATCAGTTGAACTCATTAGAGACATTATTGTGAGACCGTCAAAGATAAAGTAACACGGCGAAAGACCCAAAATTCTTTACGTGAAGAAGTACACAAACTATCAAGATCGTTGAAGAAAATGAAGAATTATTCCTTTGCTTGGAGCATTAATTTTCATTATCGAGAATTTATTTTTTCATTCCTCCGCATTTAGAACCGCGATGGATAGATTGAAAACATAAAATAACAGCGGAGATGGCTGTACTTGCAGACCAATAAGGATGACAATGATTTTATAAAAATTAGCAAACTTTTAACAGAACTGGTTTCGAGATAGAAAATCTAAACTAGGAATTATCTTTGAAACATGAGAGGCATTACTGTGCAATCCTCAAAGATGAAACGTGACGGATAACCCAAAATTCCTTTTTGTGAACAAATAAAGAAACTATCGAGGGAGTCGAAGAAGAGGAAGAGTTACTCCTTTACTTGGAGCATTGATTTTCAACGTCGAGAAAATATTTTCTCAGTCCTCTGTATTTAGAATCGCGATGGATAGATGGAAAAAATAAAAGAGCAGCGGAGATGGCTATACTTGCATCCCAATAACGGTGACGGTGGGGGGCCAGATCAATCTCCGACCGATATTCAAGGACTCGTGTCCGGATCTCATCCTCTTACACGGGATGGGAATGCCAGATTGCTTCCCCCGCTGATTCGGTCACGATTTTTCAAAGAACGGAGCCTGATTTTCCTTCGGCACTCACCAATTGTTGCGCACAATACAAATGGGGACGAGGAAATGAAGGCAGGAACACAGTCGCGAACACAAAAGCCCCAGGAATGCAGGTCACGCTGTGGCACAAGTCCGAACAATCGCGATGGGACGAATGATGTGAAAACCATGTCTAATGCGAGGATATGATGAATCAATTTGATTGGCGGGAGGCCAGGATGTTACTTCTCCTATTTTACAAGTCTATCTTTCACCGATAAGAGGATGAGTGCATGCATGAGACATTCAGTGCCAATGTGATGAAAGTAAAAATAAATTTAAAAAATATAAAAAAAACAATGTTACCATAAACTTCCATTAAAAAGAAAAAATAAGCTTTTCATCACTCGGAAAAGAAAGCATTGGCGCTAGGTTTATAAGAAATAAAAGTAGACGAGCCTGAAAACTTGTGCAAAAACGCGGATTTTCGAATGCATTTTCTAGAAAAGTTAGCAAGGAAAGCCTATATTTGCGACAGTAAGTCTGTGAAGTACAGTTAGAAGAGTACACTTTAAAATTGTTATGGAATAAAATATGCTTCGTTTATACATATAAGACTATCCTCATTAAAAAACCAAACCGAAGCTGACCGGCGGAAGCAGTGATGAGCAAACTACTGGATGCGGGTCGAACTGTCTCATTGTCTATAGTGTTCCAGCCCACTTCCCAAATCCAGTGAATTGATCAATCAGAACCACGAGACATTATTCTCGACTCATTTCCATCAGTAAAGGCTAACAAATATATAGAATTGTTGAATTATCTTAAATGCTATATCTTATCTCAATATTATTAGGCTTCGGATTGGTTAGGTGGCTAGTGTGGAGGCTTTCCATCCTGAAGACCCGAGTTCAAATCCCGGCGATGGCAGAGACTTTTCAAAGACTTCCCGATTCCCACTACACTGTTACGTGGAGAACAATTCAAGCATAGCGATCCGTCCGTCTGACGGTACGTTACTCGGACGCCCCTCGGTCCATTTCGATAAGCCCCGACCTTTTATTTCACTCTCCTCTCGTGTCGCAATTGACCGTAGCTGTTAGTTGCCTCCTTCGAATACCATACGCGGAATCATAGAGTTTATACTACTATATTTAGGCGAGGAATATTTACATTGACATGCATTTACTGCAGTTAACTTTGTAAAGACAAAAAAAGTACAGAAACACAATAATTTCGAAAATGTTATCATTACTATCTTTTATATAAATTATATTGGGCTGCCTTAGGGTATCCCCCTTTCAATCTTTCCCCTCTTTGATAAGTTTGCCCATAACTAGCCAAATGATAGACTGAGAACAGCCGGGCGTAGCACGAGACGGAAACCGATGCGCAGTTTCGTACGTAGCGTTGAATGAAGGAAGGTCTTTTGGAGGGTATGAAACAGGACGCCACGACGAAGGGAGGGATCCCCCGAATAAATGGACCAGCAGATTGATTTTCCAGACGGCGCACTCCGACAATTAAATCACGGCGATTGGTCTCATCACACACACAGTTCTCCTTCCACCCATCCCACCCACTTCCCCAGACATCTACCGGAGGGACTAAGAAACAAAAAGCGAGGGTACGAGATAGGGGACGCTTCTGCAGGAAGGACATCTGCTCAAGGGAGTCAGATAATTGACGGTATCCTTCCTCGAGAGATTGTGCGGCTAATAATCTCTCTTCTAGACAAAAATCTACAAAATTTAGACCAGATATAACCAGAGTGGACCACTCCAAGACCAAATACAAATTATAACATACGTCATAGTACCTATAGTATAATATTAAACCGCAAAGCAATAGATACAGAAATAAATTTTGAAGTTATCTATGATAAAATTATATTTCTCAATGCCTAAGCTAGCAATTTAGGTACTACATAGTAGCGAATAGTCCTTCATTCATCGACAAATCAACAATCGTTAACATTTCTTTAAACCAAACAAAAACATACTGGATTATTAACTTGTGTAGGCTTAATGCTCCAGTCCACCACGCAAAATAATTTATCACAGCGATAGAAAAAGCTAATAAAAATTCTCTAGAAAATAAATGCGTACTCTATAGAAGAAATATGAAATTATGACCAATTCGAAAATGTCGAAAACATATGAAATTTGCAATAGATTCTTCGTGTGCTAGAGTCAACTTCTAACTTTATAAAAGTGAAAATTTTTCACAAAGAACGTTTTATCTTCCAAACATCGCAAAGAAATTCTATTGCATAGATTTTCTCAGGGATACTGCGTACTGTGAATCTTTTGGCAGGGTTAAATTATTAGGATTTCAGGGTGGTATTAGGGTGAGCCGTATGGTTAGGAAGGAGGGAGAGCATTTTATAAATAACATGAAAAAAGCAATGAAATCGCCGTTAAAGCAATCAGAACTAATAAATTATTTGCTGATATACATTGTGGAAGGATTAAACATTTTATGCTGGTATACATTCTGGAAAACATTGAGCATAATAATGGCGTTACACGGCTTAAAAGGATCTTAGGCCAAGCTTAAAAAAAAGCTTTTATCACTACCATTTACACAACAACAAACTCAATAATTAGCCTAGTAAAAATGTATAATGCCCAACATTAGGACTAAGAGAGCAATATTTTTTTCCAAAGTCGGAAAGAAGGCTAAAAGAGGGATTCCACTGTCGTATCTGATCGAATTAAAGATTAGTTCTACTACAGGAGAGATAAGCTGCAAAAAATCTTGCCGCACTTACGATCGATTATGCTAATAAAATGTCGTTGAAACTGGAGGGCGGTGGAGTCAGTGAAAATAATGCTAATGGGAAGCCAAGTTCTCACGAAATACGAGTTAACATTTTTCAGCTCAAACGGGTTTGCCTTGAATCCATGGCCAAGCACTTATTTGGAGTGATTACTTTTTGGCGTCATAAAATTTATCCTTTAAATCCAAGAAATAAACGCGTTTATTTCAGTACTAATACAGTGAGTTTTACGATTCGGACACAGATAATTTCCTTCAAGCAACTTCGTGGGAAACATAGACAGCTTCCCGCATCGCCACACCTCCATATTAGCGATGTTTACATCACGGCAATTTAAGTACAACTCTGACGAATAGTAGCAGCATAAAAAAGCATACTATATAAGCGGTCCTTGAAAATTTGACTTCCATGATCGGTCACAAATCCAGCAAACTGCTATGGATAGTCAAAATTTCCAAATTAAACTTGAAAACAGGCCAACCTATCACACCATCAAGAGGCAGTCTCTCCAATATTAAAGGAAATATAAATATATTATATAAGTAATATTACATTAGCATTATTACCTCGCTTAATATGAAAGGAATACCATCAAATCTTGTCACTCTTTGCTTGAGTAGCTATCTTTCTGATCAGAGTGATTGGGTTTGAGATGTGAATTCTCTGGGTAATCCAGAATCTTAACTATAGCTCGCGATAATCGGAAATTCAGTGGATTTCGTTAAGCTTGAACAACATACAACTAATTGGAAAAAATCAAATATAGAAAGAAAGCAAAAAATACATGTCAGCAAATAATTAATTAATTATGATCGCGGTTCAATAGCTTTTTTCGTGTTAGTTCAAAAACGCTCGCGCTTCTATCAAGCTAACTTAAATCTAAAAATAACTCAATCACTCCTAAATTTTTACAATGAACAGCATCTCCGAATGGAAATCTCAACGAGACAACATTCCTTTTCTCCATAACTACCGGAAAGAGAGAATCCGTTATCTTTTGAGAAACTGTTAAGCTATTACAGTCACATTTTGGGCGAAGTAAGCTGATTGTTTCAAACGTATCAGTCGCGACTGCTTCTCTTCGATATTTCAGATTCTTACAAACGCTTCCATCTGGAAATATATTTTTTGTACTTTGAATATGCCGACGCCATTAAATAATAGTTCACAAAGTCATCCACCAAAATTCAAAAGCGCAGTAATTTCCACTAAACACCTCCTTCCCCCTTCATTCGGCATTCGAAACGAATGAACTTTTGTGGACTCTTCAGAAACATAAACTACGCACCTTCCCGAACCAGACTTCCAAATAATGTTTCATTTGATTTCACATTGTTGCTGGCACACTCTGCTAGCAAGATAGAATATTAAACCTTCCTGTAGACGAGCTATCACTATTCCGCATGTAATTAATTATTTCTTTTTCATAGGAAAATATTCTGGATTTCCTGGAGTCATTCATTAATTCAAACATTACACGTGCACGAACAACCATGCCGTTGATAGCAAAATACCCAGACGGTACTCGAACCCGCGATCCATTGTTTGGTAGGCGAGAGCTCTACCCCGCTGCCACCAAGGCCAGCGGGGTGAAGTGCTTGATCGGCATAATACGATGTCATATCTTTAGGCAAAGGCTGCAGGGCAACATCAATGTATTTGACTATTCAACAACGTGGCCAACATCAATGCATGGCATATTGTGTTCGAATAATTAATTTATCGAATCCATTGCTAAAATTTAATGATAAAAACACCAGTCGTCCACTAATAGTCTATATGACCGTTTGCACCCGATAATCTTTCCGCTGATGATGAGAATAGCTGATGTCACCATCGGATATTGATTTCGCGAACAGCCTCTGTACGCCAACGGCGAACTTCAAACCTTTTCTTAGCGATGGAAATATAGGAATTCTCCATTAGGAGTGGGAAGAGGGTCTCCTATGTAAATTTCAAGAGTAATAAATGGAGCGTACAACCTATTCCTGAGATGGCATGCGGCAAGTCGGTGGCTCGAGGATAGAACAAAAGGAATGCACCAGGATCACCTCTGACCTCTCGCTTTGCATTGCCTCCCGCCGGCAACGGTCACCTCACCCTCGCTGTCTCCCTATTCTTGTCTCATACCAGGAAGAGTTTCATCGTTTGACCCGCCTACGACCTCACTATCCCGTACTATGTGACGTGTGGCGGGTACCCCGGCTTGCAGCGTTCACTTGTCTCGGGTAATCTGAAACTATCCCTGTCGGCCCGAAATAAAGAAAGCCGAACGAATTATAGGCTAAGTACTCCATGACCCAGTGTAATTCGATACCCAAGCAGCAATCAATATCCCAATAATATCCAGACAACATTGTCTGCGATAACATAGACATGCGTGCATTATCCATGTTAATCAATTATCGTTGCATGGATATCTGTCAAATATTCAAAGGACCAAAGGATAACGTTGCAGCGATGTCCAAATGAAGACATGGAAAGCTATATTGCAACATATCTTAGAGATCCTCACAACATCTAATGAGTAGATAATGAGTGTGCTCATTATGGTTTTTGGTAATCCCCAGACATGCCCCAGACTTACAATCAAAACATTAGTGCCCTTCAATTCTATACAAAACATATGCTGCATATGGATTCTGCTTGTAATAAAGGTTTTTTTAATATCACAGATATTAAAACTTGGATATCTGTATAACTTCATTTTTACAACTCGTCGTGAATGTTACGAATAAGGTATGAAGGGTTTGGAAGCCCAGCGATACAAGTGATTTCTTTTTTCTAAACACAGGTACAGATATTAGGTGTAGAAAACAAAAGAGATGAATTAGATATTTGATATAGTGTATTTGATTTTCCCCTCGATGTCAGCACAGAACGGAGACTCACTCGTATCTCTTGGCAACCAATTTTCGTGCACTTCTTGAAACAATTAAATTTACCTAACTCTGTCGAGAAAAAAAAATCACTTGTACCCCTTGGATTCTCACCCCCTCATATCTATGCAACGTTGTCAAAATTCATATCCATCGAGTAATAACGTGTTTTGGATGTATAAAACTTATTTAAACATCCGATGGATATCGTCTGCTGCTTGGAGAGGATTCGCATACCCGGAAAGAAGGAGCATTATTGCTGGTAAAAATGCTCAAGCTTCATTTGAAAGATATACTCCGTTGAAGTCTTTTCTGGGTAGTTGTGTTGTTGTTGGGTTGTCCGCGTACAATTAGGGAACATAATGCTTGAGATAGTTTACAGGGTTTCCGCCTATCAAAGCAGAAAAATTCATGCATAATTCCCGGTTTTTCAGGAAAATTTCACAAAATTCCAGGTTTATCTCACGAGATTACCGAGATGGATAGCTATTTTAAAATATCCAAAATTACTTCAATACTTTTAAACAATATCATACTTATGTAATCACAAGGAGAAGGAATAGGTTAGTTAGCACAAATTGTATTCAAATTTTAAATTTAATCAACACCAAGCCAAGACGGTGCTTCGACCTCGACGTAGATGTTGATGTCACCTGGAATTCTATTCTTCGAATTTTTTAATCTTACCTGAGTCAAGACATTTAGATTCTGTTGTCTAGCCTGGCATTGCACGTTTCAATGCGGCAATAAAAATTATTCTAAGATACTGGACTTAGAATTACAAAAAACACATTTTGGTCAGAAAATAGGTGTTGAAAAAGTTAATGTAAATTAAATTGAAATAAAATATTTCGAAATTCCCGGTGGGAGCAATAAATCATGCATAATGCCAGGGACTAGAGATTCACGCGCAATTCCCGATTTCCCCGGACGCTGAACACCCTGGTTTAGCTCTAGGATAACTTGACTTGGACCAGGTGAAATAGGCTCTGCATGCATTTACTGGCATGTAATAACTCGGCAGGATACAGGTAGAGAGCTATAATAGACTAGACCCATAGATTTAAGATGTTTTTTTTCTCGTACAATAAGGATAAATAATAACTGCGATAGTTTAGCTCTAGGATAGATTTAGTCAGACTAGGTAAAATAGGCTCTGCATGCATAGTTAATAACTTATTATATATTTAAAAGTTAGCTATCTGCATGAACTATTTGGCATGTTATTACTCATGCACGTATCACTTACTACGCACACTCTTCGTTTTTCCACTACCAAGTTTAAGTTTTATTTGCATGGCAACATGCTCGTGTCCTACGCAATCTCCTAGTTTCTGATCTGCCCGCATGTCGTTGACCTGTGTGCTAGTCCGCCAAGCGAACGCTTTTATTATTAATGCCAGCATGAGTGATGAATGTCTGGTGTAGAATCATCCTGGTTATGGCTGGCCTCGTAGATGTAGATGTTATGAATCTGCAATTTAAATCAAATACGGTTTTCGCGGAGTAAGTACACACGGAACAAGATTCTAGGTCCTAGGACGAGATACATTGGAGGAGGACGAGTTCGTTTCTTTTGTGAAGAAAAATAACATCAGATGGGAGGAATTTAAGTGAAATAGTAAGACGCATCAACCAAGCCAAGTTAGCCTCCAACAAATAAATAAACAAACTATTCACCTCCACCAAGGTTAATTTCGTGATTAAGGAAATGCTAGCGTGGACTTAGAATGGAGCACCCTGCTCCATGCTAGCTAGATCATTTGGTAAGACAGATGCAGAAATTTTAGAGGCATCCAAAGAATTTTGTTGTAAGAAATAATGAAAATACCCAAGCTGGCAAGAGTCGCGAACGAGGAGATGTCGGGAGGAAGGAAGGAGTCTATTAAGAATGCTAAATAAGAGAAGGAACACCTCCATTAACAGAATTCTCAGATCGAAAATCTTGTTTAAAACCACAAAAAAAGGTACAGTACATGAGAGAAAACCGTAAGGGCAGACCTACACTGCACAACGAGGCACAGTTGATGAGGGAACTTGGTTATCAATCGCGTTGGGAATTGAAAAGATATGCCTACGATCGGACTGAGTGGAAGAATGTTGTATGATTGATTTGACGATTGAGTGAATAAGGTACCTAAAAATTACTACTTTTCTAATCGTTAAAACAAATACTTCAATTTACCATCAGACAAGTACCACACATTCTCACACAATTTGCCTGAAACGCTTCCCCATGTATCGGAGCTAAAACGACGTGGGCGTGGTCGCATTGAAACTACTTCCAGGATGCAACGAGAGATTTATTTTACGCCGGACCTTTTCCGAGAAGGCAAGAGCACTCTTCACACCATTAAAGCCACGATGGACCTCCACGGCCCATTTGACAGCGCAGCGCGGCCATGTTGGGAAACGATGCGTTTCCCCCCCGCCTCACAAACTCACCGCTGCCCTCTGCACCGCTCCGCCGACCGTGATTTGTCTTCATTTCCCGCGCATTTCACCACTCCTTCCCACTACTCCTCCACGAGTTCAGGGGATTAATCCAATTGTTTCGGATTACGAGGATTGGGGAGAGGGGGTTTGTAACGGCCTTCTTTTAAATTTCCCCGAGCCGAAAGAGAGACAATGCTACTCAAAGGCGAGGCTGCGTACACGAGGGACGTGATTTCTTGGCCCTCGCACTATTCCTGAAACACTTGATGGATCGGCTGTCGTCGGCGGGGAGGAGATTAAAGCGGGAATGGGAGGAGAGGGCTAGGATGCTGGCGGCTGGAATGGATGGTGGCGTGAAATTGAAGACGTGAAATAGGCGCACCCATAGGACAATGCCCGACCTCGCATTCGATCTTAGAGACTAGGGGGCATTTTAGCCAAAGGAAATACATTCCTTCCGCAATAATAATCGAATACACACAAAGCCTACACCAATCTCGTTACATCGAGATATCGCATAAAAAATTATTCGATGAAAGCCATTTCAGGATCTCCTGGTAGTGCATATTTGGAATCCTCATCAGATAGGCTTAATCAATGAGTCGGATCGCGTTCATTGAAGATCAGCAACGTGCGTTAATCGCGGCCTCGGTGGCGTTTAGCCTGCCAAACCGTAGGTCGCGTTTTCGAATCCCGCTTTTGGTAGATGGTCCTTATTCGGGGCATGGATTTTTGTATCGTGCTTTGTGGAAGTAAAGACACAATTTAGAAGAAGCTAATTTTGGAGTATGCTCCTATACGGAAGTGAGGTATGGACAATGATCGCCGCAGAGAAAACAAGGATAGAGGCCTTCGAAATGTCGTGCTACAGAAGAATGATGAAAATCAAATGGATCGACCGAGTTAGTAACGAGGAAGTCCTAAGAAGAGTAGGAGGGAAGAGAAGCCTCATAAAAACCTTAAAAGAAGACGGAACTAACCTTATAGGCCACATCTTGAGACATGATGGCCTGATGAAGACAATCGTCGAGGGACAAGTGGAAGGCAGGAACGGAAAAGGAAAACCTCGAACAAAATATATGGAACAAGTAAAGAAGGATGTGAAAGAGAAGAAATACGTTGGTGTGAAAAGATTAGCTGATAGGAGAATTGAGTGGAGAGCTGCGTCAAACTAATCATATGATTGTTGACCAGTGATGATGATGATGAAGCCAATTTTCTGGTGTTCAGCGGGGATAGGCATTTGCCCAGCCTCCTCTACACTAACTTCAATTTTGCATTACTTTTCTCTCCATTTATTTCCGCTACAGTTGCTTTATGCGTTTATCAAACGTATCCTTTCATCACATTCATTGCGGATATCACCATCGGGGTAGATCATGCTCATCGGCTTTACTCAGAACATTAGTCATCGTTAAACGCCTATTCAAATAACTAATAGGCAAGAAAATTAAGTACTACCGGTGTAAAATTAATGATGCAGGGCACATATATAAATTGAGACGGAAAGTCAATGGTGGAAGCATTCGATATGTGGTGCTACCGAAGAATGCTGAAGATAAAATGGATTGACCATGTAAGTAACGAGGAAGTGCTAAGAAGAGTGGGTGAAATGAGAAGCCTTTCTAAAGCTTAAGCATAAGATGGCTTATTTGGTCACATTTTGAGGCATGTTGGCCTGATGAAGAAATCGTTAAAGGAAAGGTGGAAGGGAAGAAGGGAAAAGGGACAGCTTATAAAGGAAGTAAAAGAGAAGAAATACGTCGCTATGAAAAGATTAGCTGGTAAGAGAGTTGAATGAATAGCTGCGTCAAACTAATCTTAGGATTGTTAACTAATAATGATGATGGAAATCTTAACCGCGATGGAAAACTGCTACATAAAAATTTCAGGTCTAAATATAACCTGAAAAAATCAATTTTAAGATTGGCAACAGTGTTCATGTTGAGATTATCCATAAATAAATTCCTACGGTTCACATTTAAAATTATGATTGACCGAAAAATAAAAATAAGGAAAGGAAAATCAAAACAATAAAAAAATTAAATAAAACTGATAGTATCAACACCGACTCGGAGGTAATGATAGACATCCAGGACTAAAATAACAAATTCATAGTTTTACAACAGCTATTTAACACAGGTACGACGTACTAAACTGGGGCAACGCCATATTTCTACATGCGCGCTTCGCTACGGAAGGGAATCGGAAAACGCATCGCGCAAGTTTGGTACTGATTGAAGAAACCACAAAGAAGTAGAGCCAACTATAGAAGAAATATCCATTGGCACACATTAACTT
Source organism: Ischnura elegans (assembly GCF_921293095.1). Taxonomy (NCBI): domain Eukaryota; kingdom Metazoa; phylum Arthropoda; class Insecta; order Odonata; family Coenagrionidae; genus Ischnura; species Ischnura elegans. The sequence continues at coordinate 35,588,820 of NC_060254.1, read as the reverse complement.
ATTATACAACAAAAATTACAATTTATTCTATTACCTCTTCATAATGACCTGAAAAGGTCAAATAGCTACTGAGTGGAATATAGAAAAAAACACAAATGGCAATAGGGTAGTTTCCTTCATCAAAGAAAACGAAAGGCATTGATTGCGATTCGTTACCCACCATTAGCGTATTCATAATATACAAACTATTTGGTTTCAGAAATCCCAGTTTAGACGAATGGCAATGGTCCATTTTTATCCTCATTTGAAAAGGGCCAGATTGGCGCCCATGCGATGCCACTCCACGTGACGTCACAGGGACCTAATTTCTACACGAGAAGATAGGAGTTATACATCGTCTGAGATTACCAATGCATGCATGAGGCGCAGAGCTCAGGGAAACATGTCTTAATAATCACTTATTAAAACTGGCTAAGGTTGGAAAGTTTTCTTCGTTTGATAAGGTATTAATAATCCTTATTTAAGCCAAGCGCTACCAGCCAGCAGGGTACTAGGCTACCCGCTAGAAGCCTACGTCGTATCAGCGCTAAGCCTCGCCTCAAGGTCACCTCAAAGAGCGGCAGCAGGAACCAGAAATACGTCACACGGAGAGATTTCCCGGCATTCATACGCGTCGCGTTTTCGCGCGCTTGAAAATTTTCACTTTTCGTTTAATCGCGAAAAATAGATATCGCCATTTAAAAATCTAGAAGCGTGAAATACTTACTCCAGGAGTAATAATCTTTCGATTTAGGCAATAAAAAATAATAGGAAAACACCCTATCTCCACACTTTAATTCAAAACTCGACAACCGATCATGGTGTTAACATATTATGCCATTTTCAAAGAAATTAACTAAGTTTATTCCTGAATTATCATGTCACCATTCCAAGAAGCGGACTCGCAAACCTTTGAGTTGTTTATAATAATATAATAATTATAAAATCACAATATTTATTTTTTTTATTATTATATCACACTCTAAAACACACTTATGAGTCAAAACTAGTTATCTCATTGCATTGGTTTAATAACGTGGAAAATATTATTTTATTCGACAATACCTAAACTTTACTTTTCAGGCTTAAAAATTACGACGATCACTCTAAGGAATTACTCAGCAGCGCTTGAAATAAAAATCTGTCGGCCACATCCCATCCAAGCACCTAACCCTTTTCACAAGATTCATGACGTCAATGCACACACGGACGGACCCCGGCCAAAGTTTTATGGCTTTCGCAAAGCGTTCCCAGGAGAGCGATAAACGGAAGAGGACCCTTTTTATCGAGCGGTGAAAGGAGAAAATGGGTCTATACGAAGAAACGTTGACTCAATGTCACCCTATACATCCGGAGTGGCCTAAAAAGGAAGATAGGACGAGCACTATTCCCTTACAATGTATGATTCAACCCCGTAGAAGCATATTCTCACTGGATTGATCTACTTGCACGACACTTCGAAAAAAACCATTACTTCATAAAACATGACTAAAGCTACGTGCATGTAAGTGGATGTACAGTACATGCATACAAGATACAAGGTTGCTCTAAATGATGGACCCATTTTCGAAAATCCGTATTTATTCAAGTAAAAATCCAAAAAGAACAAGCTTTATATCAATGTAAAGAGGAAGTTTCAATGTTTTTTATAATGTGTGATATTAATTCAGTTTAATACGTTTAATAATGCTTTTTAATAATTAATAGATACGAATTTTTGGAAATCATTTGGGATAACCCGGTATTTTGAGTTGATGAATTTATGGAAATTAATTTTTAACCATATGGACGCATTAATACAAAGTAATATTACTAATTTTCTTTTTTGAAATTGACTTTAACCTCGAATTTATAAATAGTTACGAAATGAAGCATAGTAAATAAAGTGAGATGAAACATTTAACTCTTTGCCACGTGGGCCAATTTCGGTTGGTAAATGTGTCCTACGTTTACCAACCGAACGTTACGCTTTACAATAAAGTAGTTAAAGTCTTGGAATTTAATGTAACTTACTGTTTCACATTGGCGAAGGTATACGAACTTGTATACCAAGAATTTTTATGTACATACATTTTCCACAGCTAATCCATCCAAACCCACTGCGAATAGATAAGACAATTTGCCTGCAAGTGTCTAACGACCCTAAAAGTACCTTATCGAAATTTTGAGGTGACAATGCACTATAACTGACATTATTCTATGGTAGGCACGGTAGGCACCATAATCATGAGAGAATAAAGTAAACAAAGTGCGTACAAAAATTCAATTTAACAGTAAATTGCCCCAGATAGCCACTTCTCCGGCTTTTAGAGGGGAGAGACATTTGCCCAGTCTCTTCTACGATAATTCCCATTTTGCATTAATTTTCCCTCCACTTACTTCTGCTACTGTTGTTAATACTTTTATCAAACTTCTTCTTTCCTCGCATCCGACGCGGATTACCATTACCACGATTCATCACCTTTGAAGAAGCGATCACCCAATCAATTTGAAGAAGGATCAGATGAGATCGTGAAACGTCGGGAGATACCCTGTGCAACGCGGTAAGACCCGAAAAAGTTTATTTTTATCAACCATGAACCGCGAAAACGACAATGAAGAATTAAAATTCTCATGATAGATAAGGATTCCATACCATAAACTGCATGTATGTGATTGAAGCCGACTCTCAAAAATCAAGCAGCAAAAATTCTGCAGCCAAAGTAGATAGATCACTGAATCAGCATATTATAGAAACTAAGCAGGTGTAAGCAGGCATGTCAGAGTTCTGTGGTCTAGCGGGTAAAATACCAGAAAAAGAAGAAAATAATCTAAAGAGCCGTAAGAAAAAATCTAAATAGCAACGAATCAAAAGAATGACTAGATCTCAAACCGTTTTGAATCTTTTAAGGTCTTTTCTCGTTTGCAGGAACAATGAATACCTCTGCGTTTTTTTGACTCCATAATTGTCTCTAAGATGGAACAGGCCCCGGACCTAAAATAATAATAGTTATTTTGCCATCTTCGTGCCAACAACTCGACTCGAGCACACAGACACTCAATTACTACCGTGAGCAGTTAAAGTGGTTATACCAAGACGCTCAGCTCCTGCATGGAGGAAGATTTTATTTTGGGATAATGGTATAACGATTGGTTAGGCCCTCTCCATTCAACCGCCGTCATTCTATTCCGCACGGGGGGAAAAAGGACGTCTCATATAACAGGGGCATGGATTGTGATGGGAGGAAAAGCATGTCTATATCTTGCTCCCAAATGTTTCACACATACAAACCAATCCTTCTGAAAACTTAGACATTTTTTAAAAAAATCGTGAAGAGAACGCATCCTTAACCATTCGTATTGGTATTTTTTAACAACGCTGTACAGTGTACAAGTTATAAAACTTATCCGTAAGTTTTATTCAAGTGTTATAACGTGTACTCTGTACGCTTAAGTTATTCAGCTTACAGTGTACGGTGTATTATACGCTTAAGTCGATTAACAAGCTGCGTACCGCGGTATCTAAAAATATAGGAACAACGTGCCTGGCTATAAGAGTTGAGATTGAAAATATTTGCCAATTTGGGCGAACTGCCCTTGGTTTAAACATGGTTAAATGCTACGAATCAAAAGAATGACTAGGTCTCAAACCGTTTTGAAATCTGTTAAGATCTTTTCTAGTTTACAGGAACAATGAATACCTCTGCGTTTTTTCGACTCCATAATTGACTTCAAGATGGAACTAGCCCCGGGCCTAAAATAATAAAAATTATTTTGCCATCTCCGTGCCAACAACTCGACTCGAGCACACAGACGCTAATGTTTAAAATATAACTTTACTTTATCAAACATAACGACACGTCCATTCACAATAAGTAACGAGTTTTAATTCTGGTCCTATGACCTTGTAGACCACCTAAAGATCCTTCTGTTTATTTTTCGCCAGGGTTAATGAATACTTTGTTTGCCGGTCTTCCAATCACAGGCTCAAGACCAATGTGTCGTCATGGCACAAGGCACCAATAATTTCACTTCGAATATACGAGTGGAGATAAATGCGTCTGTATGTGGCTCGGCCTTGAAACATGATTGATATATCTTTTTTTCTTTTGATCTGTCAATTGTAGTTCTTTTTCTATAAGTTTGAGAGATTTTTAAGGTTTTATGATAAAATTCACGGCTTTTTCCAGGTTTTTTCACGGTAGACAAAATTCACGGCTTATTCACGGTTGAATGGGAACCCTGTAGAACGAGTAGATACTTTCGCCTCTAACTTCTAACCAGTACTATGTGATTTGAAAAAGACGTCTAACACAACTGAGGCGCGGATGCGAGGAGTGAAATAAAGACGTATTTTATCTCGTACCCAAATCTTTTACACACGCTAGAACGTATTCTTCTGAAACCCGAAACCTTTTCCTACGAAGTCGTTAAGAATGACTGGGAAATGCTTGAGTCCTCGGCTGAGACCTGTTAGAAAGAATTACTTTCGGACGGAGATGAGTAAGGCTTTTTTGAAATAAATATGGAGAAGTCTCGACGCTAGAGACCTCTTAAGAAGATATGGATGAGAGACAACTCAAGGATGCCGTCTGCTAAGCAGCCGCGACTACGTCATCACTTCCGACACGACAAGACACTTCCAAGTAAACAACCGAAATCAAAACTTCCTGTACGCCAGAATTCCTATGAAATGAAAGATAGCGAGTCATAATACGGGAATAAGACTTCAGAACAGAGAAGTTTAAGATGCCACTCTTTCTTCATAGAATCAGGGACAGTAACAGCTGCTGCGCAAGTATTATTGAATGGCAGAATTGAAATTAAATTTTTTTAAATTAAATTAATCGCTGAACTTGCTATGACAACTGATTTCATGTTTTTTTTCTAATTTCGCTTGCAGTTTTTAGTTCATTCGGGATTTGCACTCAATTTTTCTTCATTATTTCATTCGCGAGATTTGTCAAACCTACTAAATTCCTTCGCACTAAACCCTCTGAGTGATTCTAACCTAGCGTGGATACTAGCCGTTGACAAATTTTACCTTCTCTGTAATTGTGTTTTTGTCATAGTCTTGAGTTGCAGCTAACTGGAACTGCACTGCGTCATTATTATAATCATAATTATATTTAACGACCAGAAATGAATCAAGAAAGTGCACATGGAGCTGCACATCGGAAAGCTGAATTATGTTAAACATCTGGTATTACTAGGTGTTATGTACGCTTGGATGTAAAAGGGTTCGTTGTAATGGTGGAAAGTTACAGCCAATGTAAAGAGGAATGCCTGCAAGGGATATTACGACCAATGCCATAATGGTGACGAATAGAACACAACTACGACATAAGTCAAAGAAAGCCAAAATCCTACAGGTGTTATGCAGCTAAACCTCGCTCAGATTTTATTTAATAGTACTTCTCTACTTCTACTTCTTCCATATAACATCCAACATGCCACCTCTAGGTTGTTTTGCAGGGGGAGACCAATCACCATCATGCAGCAAAGAGCAGGTTACCATAATACACAATACACCGTCATAAAAATATACAATTATATTTATTCTACCATGCATATATATATGTATAAAGGTAATAAGTTCCATTCAGGTAGGTAAAGGAGCCTGTGAGGCAATAGGTTTGTGATTACGCTAGCATCAGAATTCTTAAATACGGAAATGGAAAAAATACGTATAGGGTACACCTATTCTATAAACAATAACGAAAACAACATGTACACATATATTCATGTGGTGCGAACTCCCACCATGCGCGTATCACTCTATGTGACTCGAGACAGCGACGCAAATACACTCGCATAGCAAGCAGTTAACTTGTTGACGGCTAGTAATAATTATAACTATACCTGTATCTTGCCAGTCACTGCTTACAGGTCACACACGTCTATTATTTAATGGCATAAAATAATATTCCCAAGTTAACGGAGGAGTGGAGCGGTCAGTCCATTTCAAAATAGTGACAAACGTGTACTCATAACGAGGGTTCCAACGAGTTGCTGACTCAAGGCTGTGGAGTAGCGTGCGGAGATGCCAGCGGGAAAATTACGTCATGATCGGCACGGACAGGAGGGCGCCGAGGAGCGAGTACTCAAAGAGTTACGCGCATGATTTCACTCGGAGTGGCGCGCGGATTCCGGCGGAGTCATTTTCCTGCTGGGGCTCTCTCTTTTCCGAGAATCGCCACCCGGGTGAGGTGTGCAAGCCGCCACCACCACGCTAAGGTTCTCTCCGCTCGGCTGACGAAGCGAGGAAAGGGAAGGGAAGCGGAGATTGAATGAGCAAGGAGAGCAAGGAAGGAGGCTGATGACTCATCGCAAAGCGACGTCACCACTCTTTAAGGTCAACCTCCGAAACATATCCTAAGTAAGATGACCGGAGTCCTCAAAAGAACCTCAATTTCCCTCTCGACCATAGGCGGATTAAGGGGAGGGGCACGGGGGTACGTGCCCCCCCGAAACTTAAAAAATAGACAAAATTTGAAATACAGTTATCATTTCGTTCGTTTTATTTGGTGTATTATGGAGTCTCAGTCATCTTATTTCATATAAATAACTTTCTACTAAAATAAAGAAAATATTTCGTACAGTAATTATTGTGTGTTGTCTTTAATCTCAAAGAGAAGAAGGCAGTTTGCCTGTCAGACCATTGTGCCCCCCAGAAAAAAATCCTGAATATGCTCTTGCTCTCGACCAATCATTTTCCTTGGTGGCGGATAACTCGCTTAAAATTTTCGACTATTTTTTCACTTTCATTTGAATAATTTATTTTTTCCTTTTCTAAATGCCTACCTCGTATTATTAATCTCGTATCTATTATTAGCCCTCTATAGGAATACATCTGTATTCATGCAGTTTGGGCCATAATAATCAAGATACCATTTAACGGTTTCAAATATAGTCGATTCTATACTGCATGCATTACTTCATGCTTTAATAGAAAGGTACATCATTTAAAATGCTCCAAGGATATTTAGACATTTTTCACTGATTTGTGTTCACCGTTATCGATTAAACTCTACAAATATTGTCTAATGTAAGCAGCATTCATAACTTCATCTTAAAAAAAAGGTACGTTATTTAAAATGCTCAAGGGATATGTCGACATTTTTCATTGACTTGTGTCCAGCTTTATCGATATAACTCAAAATATGCGTTTAATTATTTTACAGTTGCATAATAAATTTAGTGCTGCCATGAGTTTTCAAAAAAATGGAGGACCAATCGATGCTGTTACTTTTCAAGCGTTACGCGGAGGTAGGGTGCCCCCTTAACAAACAAACAAGCATCTGCGATGCAAACTGAAAATTTCAAGTTGATATTACAGGTCTTAAGCGAGTAGTCCGTCACCAAGAAAGACCGGTCCAGCGGGATGCATGCGCCTCTTATGGGTTTAGACCTCTTCTAACAATGGAGAATAGAAATATTAAGGAGCGACACCGAGAACATCATCTTAGAGCCCCACTTTATTTCCAGATCCGACAGAAGCGACAAATTAAGAGATATATTTTGCGGAACGGAGAGATATGGGAATAGCTTAGTTTTTCCCCCGAACCATAAAGAACTTCAAAGAATGCTAGACGTAATCTTGTTTGAGCATTTGATTTTTATATGTAGACGCCTGGTGTCCTAACACCCCCTGCCACACGCCTCTTTAGGCGGCTTGCAGGGTAGTATGTAGATGTAGATGGAGGGTGCTCACTACCTTCGTGGAGAGCGTAACGCTCGACTTATGCATTAATTTGGTTGTGGATTAAATTTATAATTTGAAACACAAAAAAGACCGGTTGGGCGAGGAATATTTAGAGAGCTAAATACCCATACAGAGCTATTTATAAACATCGATATATCAGTACAAGGTAAGCATTAATGAAAAGGAAAAAAATAAATTATGCAAATGAAAGCGAAACTTTTAGTTTTTTTGTCTAATTTTCCTGGCCAGAATGGCGATTAATGTAGAGCGCTGATTATCCTTTAGATTTGCTAAGTAAATTCTGAATCTTCTCGGAATGTCAAATGAATGAGTTGGTTCACGGTCATCTAAGTATCGTGGTCTGTATCTTTCCTCGTCATCAGCGAGGATATGACAAAGGACCAGCTCACCCGGTTGAAATTCTTGTTATATAATCTCCCTCCCTGAATGACTCACTCAGATACTCGATTCAGGATGGTCGAAAATACAATTAACCAGATTTAATTGACCTGAGAGGTTCAATAATTCATTCTTTCAAAGAATGATTAAGGATTTAAAAGTAGATTTTACAACGGTAAATTAACTAGGTACTTCGATATAAATTTAATTTATTAAGTTGATAGGTACTGTACTCAATATTACCTAATTTTGCCACTGCTAGTATTAATATGTCGATATGTGCGTAGATTCTTCATAAATGGCATCGGTGGGTGATTTAAGTATCTGAACCTACATACTGTCGTGGCGGATTAAGTTGTTCACGCTTAGTGAAATATAAACTTGCAGTCTGTAGAGGTATCTAAGTGCGTTTTGGGGTGTAATACCCAGCTCCAGCCAAATATCCTACAAGCGGCTAGTAGGGTATCATGAGGATGAACATTCATGAATGCCTGGAACGTTTTTATCATGTGTATATCATTTATTATTTTCATATAGCCCAACTCAAAGGCAATAGTATTGTTTTGGGCGTTAAATATTTTACTATACATTACCAAATTATGTTCCCGGTAGTGCTAACAGGTCGATATGTACATAGATTTCTCATACATTGCACTGACTCATGATTTAAGTATATCTGGACGTTAATACTGTCGTAGCGGATTGAATGATTCAGAAATGACAAAACAAATTCGCTTTCTTCCACGGATTAATTTTTTTGGTACGTGTTTCAACTTCAAGAGATCATTTTTAGGTATTTGTACATGACCTCTTAAGGTTAAAACATGTTGTACCAAAAATATAAATCCGTTGAAGAAAACGAAGTCGTTTTGTCCTTTTTGTAACTTCAACCTACACTAAGTTGATCCGGAAACCATAGAACGTAAATGAATGATTCATGCTTACTGAGAGATAACCTTGAACCCTAATGTGCACATGTCATTGTGGTCTGTAGACGTATTCTTGTAGTGCATGCTAGGGTGTAATATCCAGCTTCCTCTGTACATCGTACCAGCGGGTCGGAAGGTATCACGCAGATGAACATTCGAACATTCGTGCATGCCTGGACCTGAGGATGCAACTCCCCTTCCACGCAATGAGTCGAGAGGTTGGGCGACACGAACGGAGTAATGAATGTTTACCAAGCTCCCCCTTAGCCAAAGCACTTCATTTCCGTGAATGGCCAAAGAGAACTGCAGCATGCACCCCTTCGGCAGGTGCAAGCAAGGAGCCGTATTTGCTGCCTTGTAAACACGTGGCACCTGCCCGAGCAATGCCTTAGTAATATCCCCACCCATCAAGTCGTTCTGGCCCCAACTTCCTCACTCATTCGCAGGACGAAGGGACGCTCACGGGAGATGCGACCCGCATTAACGAGATGAGTTTCCTTCGTCATGACAGGTCCATACATTGCGATGGACCGTAATCTCCATCACCCTATCGCCACTTCATTCACTTACTCCACCATTCATCACCATTTGAGGTACTGCACATTGAGACTCTCCGCAATATCCAAGGATATTTATCAGATTTTAAATACAGGGTGAGCATAACGTCTTGCCCTGATTATAAAATTTATTACGGAATAACAGTTTAACATGATAATTTTTTCTAGGGCTATACCAAGGACGAAGTCTTCACTACACCAGTTGCTGACGCCAACGAACTGAAGGATAGGATACAAGCTGCTGTGGATACTGCGACAGAATATACGTTTAAAAACACCAGGCGAGAATTGGAATACCTCTTCAATATTCTCCGAGCCACCAAGGGGACACACGTTCAAATTTACAAACGTAAGTGGTCTAAAAACAACTAGTAACACTGACCAATTTAAAAGCAACATTTTTAAATATTTATGTCAAACGATTATTCCGTATTATTTTTTTATGATCAGGGTAAGACTATAAGCTCACCCGGTATTTTTGAACATTTTGTCCGAAGGAAATAAATCGTTTGTGAGAGTACTTTGTGGAATCTTAGCATGATATTTTAAGGAATAAACTTTGTTATATTCGACACAGTATTCATTAAAAGACTACCAGTTTCAACCTTTACAAGTCATTACAAAGAAGTGAACCTCACCTTCTCCTCTTGATAATGACCTGTAAATGTTGAAACCGGTCGAGTCTTATAACAAATACTGGGTGGAATAGAACAGAGTTTATCGTTTAATCTATCACTTTGCACCAAACTGTAAAAAAATTCTAGTTCTAATAAGCATCCGTTAGTCTATTGAAGGAGTATTACCAGTAACAGATGCTTAATACCCTTCATATAAGCTTAATTCGCCATATTCAAGAGAGAAAACCATTGAATTTCGTAGTCCAAATCAACAGAATATCCTTCGCGCAGACTACTTTTAAAATGGTATTATATTTTATCCTCAATGATTTGCTTTTCATGAAGTGATCCTCATAATGTACCTCACGCAAAAGGTAAACAGTTTTTAACTAATATTCACATTATAATTACATGTTATCCATAGTAATGCACTGTTTTAATGAACATGAATTTAAACATTACTCAGAGAAAAATGCATTTCGAATTTATATCCTACGAGAACATTTAGCTAGAATTTAGCAAATTACTAGCACAATAATTGTTTACAAGGTCTATCATACAATTGTGTGGTTTGGAAGGAAGATACAATCACTTGCCTATGCCGCAACCATGGCAAGCTATTTATTTATTTATTTAGCCAGACTAATCGCATATCACAAATCGATTACGATAATAGAATATTGAATAAATAATATCACATCAATGAATCTAGAACTAGTAATGAGGCTGGAGGCATTCATTCAGAGAACTCCTTCATTTTGGTATCACTTATAAGGCCACATAAATGTTGGAATTAAGTAGTCGACGGTTTCAAAGGAAATATTACGGCATGCATAACATTTAATTATTCAAACCATGTGTCTAACATAAATAATTGCTCCTAAGTCACGGTCGAAAATATTTAAGAGGTTACAATTTTCTTCAATGCTCTCGACACAATCAACGAAATAGTCATTTCAAACGCGATGGTAAAAAAATACATAAAGAAATTATTCTCTTAGGCACGAAATAGGTATGCTAATTATCCGGAGAGTTCTCATCAAAACACGCGTCCGACAATAATAAAAAGCAGCGGAAGAACCAGTCAAGTCCTCAATTTAAATTCCTAAAATAGTTTTATCATCATAAATGTATACCTTCCGAATAGAAAAGAAAAAAAATAATATCGTGAGGTACTGAGGTGTGACGCAAACGTAAGGATAAGAATAAAATTGGTAAATATGACGCTTTCCGTACACAAGATACCGAAGGAAAGTGATTCTGCTGTGCTGGAGGGCTCCAACACAGTTTGTAGCTATTGAAGTTGCATCCTTCCTTATTTCTAGTGATCAATAAATTACTAAATCAACAATGCTTCTGTTTGAATGTTCAATTAAAAGAGCCAAAGCCTTATTCCCCGACTGCAAGCAAGGTAAATTACAACTGCATAAGATGAATTGCACCTTCAAATGGTCACTGATTCATTGCCATGTAAATTACGTATAAATGAATACAGCAACGGAAAATAACCTGTGAAATAAATTTGTGGCCTACTATATAATGCCTTAATAAAACAAAAACATTTGCAATTTAACAACTAACCCAGAAACGCGAAGCCTAACATTAAATAGGTTATTATTAACAGTATCTACGAACAAAAATAAATAGCAACTTCCTCCAGTATTTTGCTCTTACCAATTTATTTTCTCCAAACATTTTTAAAGATAAGCGTACGACAGTTTTTATCCTACCATTTCTTCCTCAAAAACAAAGATTTCAGGCTGTAGCAGGTGAGGAATTCATATAAGTCGACTTCCTTATTTAACACATCTATGCTAAAAGTGAGCGTTATATACGAAAAATACTACTCAGTATTTTTCGATAAATATACTCCTACGTAACCTAAAAGTGAAACCGACGTAGACACTGCCGACTTACAATGCGCACTAACTCATACAGTCCCGATCTTAACGATACACCCATTTTACCGTTTAACCCAGATCCATAAAAGGCTCGCTGTCTTGAAAGGGAGACCTTAGAGGCGTTTAGAGATCATCCATTACGAGACCAAAGAGAATAATTTCCATCCGCCCGGGCAGGCGCCGTGTCTGGTATAACGGGGTTGCGCGATAGGGACGTCAGTTGTTCGGCATGAGCCTTGTCAGTTGGCTTCTCGCGTCGCTGCATGGGGTCCCCGTGCCGGCGGGCAACTCACAACTTAAAAGAACGCCCTCTGCTCCAAGTGAACTCATTTTGGAGCCGATGAAAGTAGACGTGTTCAATGGTTCGATTAATCGAAACCATAATCTGTGGTTTAGTCCAAGACATAAAGAAGGCACCCGTCCGTTCTGTTCATGATTTTTGTTGCCACTTTGAGTGGATTTTAATTTTTTTTATTCAAATATATCCGCAGCGCGATATAGTTGAATAATGATAATGATCATAAGTATCTTGGAGTTTAGGTCAAAATGATGCGAAACTTTTATGCCAACTTTTCGGTTTATTTATAAACGATCCTCAGGGCTAAAAATGAAAAACGAGTTTACAATATTGATACATAAACAAAATTAAAGGTTACAAACAATATTTTTTTAACATAACCAGTAACAATATTTTTTTAACTATATTACTATATAAAATATTATTTGTAACCTTTAATGTTGTTTATACATCAATATTGCACACCAGTTTTTCATTTAAAGCCCTGAAGATGGTTTATTAATAAACCGAAACGTTGGCATAAAAGGTTTGCATCATTTTGACCTAAACTCCAGGATACTTATGATCGTTAATATTTATAATAGTGAGGACGTCATTGAAAAGTTATGAATTAGATAGATCACATAATCACCTATGAAATTTCAGTTGACATTTGTAATTTAAACTTATGTCTCCGTGAGATATGTATTGGTCTTCCCGTCAGCAACGCGAGTGATGACTTGGGTAAACCTATTTGATGCACGGTGGGTGAAAACACATCTATAGGCCGACTGGAGAATGCCCTATTGTAATATTCTGAACTCAAGTAATTTGTAAACACGATTTTACATCGATCAGTTAAATGTGAGTGCAATTAGGATTTATATTTCTAGGAGTTCATCGTGAGGGTTGCTGTTTTTGTAATTAGGATCAAATTTGGAAATGCAAACAGTATATTTTCCTGAAAATTAGAATTACATTTATGACCACTTATAGATCAATAGAAGCATTAGCACAGAATGAAAGTACAACGGGCGAATGAATAAGGGGTACGAGCCAATGAGATGCCTCGAAAAGGCGTTAAAATTGCAACTGATTATAAACGTAACAGAAAAAATAAACCTCTAAATATTTTCCTTCCTTCAAACCGAATTGTTGTGAAAATATGAAAGATCAATGGAGGAAAAGTATATCATCTAGAGCACGGAATCCACATTGCCTACTGATAGCCTTGTTGTAGACATGAAGACAAGAAGAGATTATATAAATAATACTGAAATAAAGCCACTTCTGTCAGGTCAAGAATGCTACTGCAGACCAGTGGTGTAAATGAGACAGCTTTGGAGGCAGAGGAGCACAGCAAAGTATCAATTGAAATGTTAAGGTTAACGGAAATGCATTAAAAATTCTATGACATCGTACTTTTAAGAGTCTAAGGCAGTTATTCTTAAAAGCAACATTTAATAACTATCAGCTCCATAAAATTAAATACATAAATGACTATTTACGCACCATAAACTATTCACGTACGTGATGGACTGAAATTCCGCCATTTTCTCGTATGGCCGGAGATAAAAAGGAACCTTCCATCCCTCCATAATAAATCTATAGTAATACTGGAGGAAATGTGTGAAATTTTTGTATAATTCTTTAGTGGCGATAAAAAAAACCCTTCAAGGATAACGTTTAAATTTTTTTCCACATAATCAAGACTATAAAACAAAAGTATCAAATAAGAATAGAATACAAGAACTGGATGAAAAAAGTTACGCTTAAAATTACAAGCAATGTTATATTAAAATCACGGTATAAAGTAAACATTGGTTCCTATGCACGTGAAATCACAAAAAATGTTTAGAATTTTTTTTCTGGCGTCATTCCCAACGATTCATCACACCATGAAAAGTACGATGTTCTAGCTTACGAAAGTGGCGAAAAAATAAAAGATAAACATGTTGAGAAATGGAATCCGATAAATCATAAGCACATCGTAATTACGTCGTAAGTATCTAGATAGTAAACTGCAATGCCATACAACTAAACGAAACAAAGCACCTACGATTCCTCCATCCTTTCTTGGCAACGTATTAGAAGGGAACGCATTAAGAGCGCAAGAATAAAAGAAAAAAAGATCAAACATCTTGGTATCACGGACCGGATAGGAGAAGGCAACCGTAACATCAAAAGATGCATACCAATGAAACCCTTTCGTTCCCGCTCGAGGCGGGATACGGTGTCAGGAATAAAATATTTACCTTTTCCATCAAGGGTTAATTAAGTTAGGAAGGAGAAGTCAACGACTCCGACAGAATTTCATCCAGGAGACTGTCTTCTTTTTGTTTATTTTTCAATCTCACAGAGCGTGTCCCATCACATTTCGGAGGTTTCAAAAATCTGACGCTCCCACCTGCAGCGATGGGAAAAGATATAAAGAACCCTTTCCCCGAGTTTTGGGGTGAATAAATTAACTGAACACCAGTCAAAATATTTATGCATGAACTCCTACATAAGTCGGGTGGAAAAAAAATGTACGCGTCCATAACATCTTAGATGCGGTGAGGTTGGAGAAAATTATTAGGATTCTCCAAAAGCGGAAGTTTTCACTCGGAGACCGGTGGTGGGAAAAGTGGAGATTTGGGATGAAGTTATAAAGACCAAAGCATTGGAAATGTTACGAGACATGATTTAAGGGGATGGCCACTGTTAGAGACGAGAGATCAACTGTTTGAATATGCGCTAACGTAAGCGGATTACTCACCCAATGCAGAACTATTTGACGCTGCGGAAGGACTTCACAATCATGTATTAAACAAGCATGCTTAGAACTCATACATAGGTTAGATGACTTTGTAGTGTAGCCTACTAACTTATGTATACTTTAATGCATATTTATGAATTTTTTTATTATTTCTAACAGCATGTAGTAGTATAATTTTTAAGTATACGTAACGTTTTTTGGACCATGTGGTGTGCATGTGGGAATCCAATTGCATGTTGCATGCTGGTGATTGATCACCCCCTGCCAAACACCCTGGAGGTGGCTCGCAGGATTTTATGTAGATGTAGATAAACGAGCCCTGACCTGGAAATCACGGTCCTTTGCTGTATCGCTCCCTGAATAAAAGGCTTGTGTTGAGCATTAAATGTCAGCAGTCCGAATGGAAGACACGGTCCTTTGCTCTATATTATAATTGTGTGAAACAATTAATCTCAAAATGGGTGAGATTGCCCAATAATATTATTGATACTCGCTCACAGATATCGTTTAATTAACCTCAAATATTAATTATTTAATGCAATTATAATTACAAATTTTCGTCCAACTTAATTATTTAACGCCCTTAAAAATCCAGAATATCTAAGAAAATGTCGAAAAGGCTAAGGATACCCAAGAAAAACCGTTTTCATGGCAGCTGGAATGTGCACATCCGAAAACATTTTTGCGTTGCCATGGCTCAGTAAATAACGAGTTTCAACCCCATCTATATGGACAAAAAATGCTTTAAATTTTCTTCCCTACCACCTCATTAGGCATTGCAGATTCTTCCAGAAACATCCAGTATATAATGAAAATATCAAGATGAAAAAATACGTCTTAAAAGAGTAATACTTTGAACAAAAAGGCAAAATACGATCAGCTACGGGGATGGGACGCATCCTCTCATCATTTCAGTTAAATCGCAAAAATAACTAAAGAGAAAAGTTCATTTTTTAAGCATTAAAAAAATAAACCTACATACCTGGAATTTCCATTTTAGCTGCACATTTATACTACAAAGCAAGTATGACGACTATTCGAGATCTTAGGCTTTATTTTTTAACTTTCAAAATACGTACACGATTAGCCATATATCCTATCACTTTATCCTCAATACAATCAGCTCAGTGTGGTAATAGACAAATTCATAGTTACTTTCAAAACTATAACGCAAATTTATTACATTATAGATATTTTATTCGATGTTTATCAAAAATACATTTGTCCTGATTTTCATAAAATATACTGCATGAGAATTAGATTTGGAGATCGGGTCAGTGAGAATAATAGGGAATATCAACTGAAGCGAATATATCAACCTAAATATACTTAATTACGAAATGTTAGAATTATAAGCATGCCATGAGAACTCCCATTACTAAGAGTGCATTATAATGTTTAGCTGTCACTACGGGCAACAATAAACAGCTTTGGGATCCCGTATATTCAACCCTTGATATATTCCTCACATTTGGCCAAGCTTCCACTAATCTACCCTATAAACTATTATACCATTCTGAGGAAAAAAAAAACAAATAAAATAACCTCTTCGCCGAGGACACAAAATAAATAGCTTCCGTTTCTCTATTTTGGCCGTGTCACGTGCGCTAGTTAAATGGAGCGGTACAACATCATAGATTTAGTCTTTCATTCCATTCCACCAAGGTGAAAGTTTGGTGTCGTTTACAAGATAGACAATCACCTCTATCCTATATTTAAACACACCAAAACGACGAAAACACTGGGGAGATCTCCTACCAGCTGTTAAAGCATCGATAAAACTTGGATTCCGCTGTACGGAAGGTGAATGGTCAAGTAGCCAGCCGAGACTCAAGGAAGAATGCAAGGGCGGATCTAGGATTTTTTTGGGGGGCAACAGGGTCTGAAAGAGTAGCGCTATTCACATGATTGAGATAAAAAAACAACGTACTTACAACAATTACTGTGCAAAATATTTCCTTTATTTATAATGAAATTTATTTATATGATATTTAATTATTGAGTCTCCATAATACACGAAACAAAACGAACGTAATGATAACTGTATTAAAAATCTTGTCTAATTTTAATCATCTTGGGGGGGGGGGCACGTGTCCCCATGCCTTCCCACTAAATCCGCCTATGGAAGGATGTGTCATAAAAAGGCTAGGGTCTGAATTTACGATTGAGTAAAGAGAACAATCCCACCGATGATTCATTTCCAAACACAGGCGAGGCCACGCCGTGAAGGCACTTCCTGTGAATGACTCGGTAGCGTACAGGATGCGATATTAAGCAATTAAAATTCACATGAAGGAAAAGCAATGCTTGTGAGTGAGGCTGATCGACTTTTCCCTGAATGGCGAAGAACACGGTGAATTAATAAACGCGGGTAGGAAAAAAAAACTAACCTAGGCACTATTATCATGGAACACATATAATTTGACCAAGAAAGATAGTAACAATAAAAATATCTTGATTTTCCCTTCCATATGATACATTGGCATGAAAATATAAAGGGCACGCCATACTCATACAATTATATATCCATATAATATACAAAATTAAATGTTTTAACAGGCAGTGTCATTGAGGTACTCATCAATGGTATAGAAAGGATTATTTTGTAAGTGTCTTTTACGTTCTGACTAAACAACATGGATGCTTTTAATTTATTTTACAAAGTGCGGTAGATTATTGAACTATTTTAAGCCCAAATAAGCAACTTTAGTACGTAAAAAAGTGCAATGGATATAATTTTTTGACCTTGTGCGGTATTGGTTTTCCACATGGAAATGGTTTTTAGAGAAGACGACAGACAGCTGAGGTTATTTGTGCCATCTGGGAAGAAAGTGTGGTCTAAAAACCTGGCGTAGGCATTACCCTACTCTTAAAGAAAGGTGACAAAGGGACCACGGCCTAACGTCCCATCCGACGGACGGAGAACTGCACCTGATGAACCCTTTAATAATAATAATAATAATAAAATGCCTTTATTCGGGCGATGTTGAGATTAAAATGTCCCCTCTTCCACCTGACCTCTCGATAACGTCAATGCAAGCATATTAAAAATGATAGATAAACGTTTACAATACAAAGAATATGCAATATACACTGTTTGTGAAATGTCAAAAATATAAACAACTATATGTGAAAATTTTGTGTAAAAAATATTTCTGTTTGTGCGAAAAAACATGAGGATAAGGGTGTTATATCCTTCAGCGAAAAAATCCCCTGCAGGAAAACGCCCACACAAGAAGGCACAACCTTTACACGGCGCTCAAGAAAAGAGCAGGCCTCCTATGAATACATTCATGCCTCCACCGGAATTTGAACCCAGTTTACATATCTTGGTCAATAAATTTCTTGCTTTTTCCTTCCTCATTCCCTCCATTCATTACAACTGAAAAGTCTTCTCTATAATATTCACGATTATTATCAATTTTCCTGAGGTCAGCTTCATCTCTTTATTACCAAAAAATATCCTGCTGTAAAGGTGTCCCACTGATAATATGAATATGATAGATGAAATAATAAAGGAGTATATAATACTTAAGGAGTAAGCAAAAAGACTCCAAATCTCCAAACCAGGCAACTGTAAGGATAATTCCAAAAATTTCATGCGGGATACTGTGCGGTTGAGAATGAATTAAGTCGAGAATGGGCAGCAAAAATTGGTTCGAACCCACACGAGGGAAATGAGGTTGACTTAAAAGCAGAGGTCAGTGACCGATGCTTCACTAAGGGCAAAAAAAAATAAATTTTGAAAAGTGTGTGGCAGGAAGTGTGGCCATATATAGCCCAAGGAGCCTAGTGCGATAAGCGTTTGTGGAAGGCAGCGCAAATTAGGATGTTGATAATAGACATTCAGAACCCAAAACTTCGAAAGATGTAAAACCTTCCCATTGTGAATTATTTCTCCTCTATTTTCCACGCCTTAGTCTTTTTAATAATTTTCTCTCGGTAGAATTCTGCAGTGTGTGTTCTTCTTTCATGCTACAAAATGGAAAATGTTGTCTTACTGGGTCAAATTTTCTCTTTTTCATGACATCAGTGCTCAGGAAGGTTTTTTAAACGCGTATATTAATCCACAGGGTATTATTTATTGCGTCATTGCATCAAAAACATCCTTTAGAGTGAAATAAATCACTTCTTTTATGTTCCACAAAAACTTTTATTGTTCCCACCAATAGTCATTATCAAGGAGCTTGATAATGACTATTTACTAAAAGAAAGCCTGGGTAGATGCAATAAAATTTTTTGTGGAACATAATACTACGTCATTTATTTCGCACTTGTGACATGTGGTTCCACAAAGTGAAGCCTAAAAATTTTATGCATAAAAATCATCCTGTCCAATATCGAGTCATTCATAAGAAATCCCTTCACAGGGTGGCCTTGCTTGAGTTGGGAAATTAATCATAAAAAAATACAAACTATACAACTATTTGGAACACTTCAAGGTTACAATTCAGAGAAATATTTGATAAAATAGGACGAAAAAATAGTTCCAGATAGAGTTCTTAGAAAAAATCTTGACATTAATGGTGCAATGCTTACACATAGGTTGAAGGAAGTTATTTACGTGAAAACATAGATTCTCAATTTTTGCACCACATTGCAT